>NC_069504.1:66421737-66566737 GCF_027579735.1 Bombina bombina | reverse complement strand
TGACAGTCCAGCGCCGAAATACCAGGCAATTCTTCTCTGAACAAGAGAAAACAACAACCCCAGACGATCGTTTCGGCCTTTTGTGGGCCTCGTCAGTGAGGTGCAGTCGCATCTCTCTAAGGGCATGTGTGCAAGGAGTCCACGTCAGGTTTCCCCTTTTACTCTTAGGGAGACCCAAGAGCAATTTGCATAAATAAAAAGAGAGAGAGAGATGCACTCAGCTGAGACAGAACAAAAGCTGGAAAAACTTCCGTGCCTGTTCATTTTATTATAGTGTGTCACTCAGGGTGCATACTCTTTTAGCACACTATGCCCCTTCACAGAGAAAAAATATCCTGTAGCATATCAGTCTGATCCTGCCCAATGACAGTCCAGCGCCGAAATACCAGGCAATTCTTCTCTGAACAAGAGAAAACAACAACCCCAGACGATCGTTTCGGCCTTTTGTGGGCCTCGTCAGTGAGGTGCAGTCGCATCTCTCTAAGGGCATGTGTGCAAGGAGTCCACGTCAGGTTTCCCCTTTTACTCTTAGGGAGACCCAAGAGCAATTTGCATAAATAAAAAGAGAGAGAGAGATGCACTCAGCTGAGACAGAACAAAAGCTGGAAAAACTTCCGTGCCTGTTCATTTTATTATAGTGTGTCACTCAGGGTGCATACTCTTTTAGCACACTATGCCCCTTCACAGAGAAAAAATATCCTGTAGCATATCAGTCTGATCCTGCCCAATGACAGTCCAGCGCCGAAATACCAGGCAATTCTTCTCTGAACAAGAGAAAACAACAACCCCAGACGATCGTTTCGGCCTTTTGTGGGCCTCGTCAGTGAGGTGCAGTCGCATCTCTCTAAGGGCATGTGTGCAAGGAGTCCACGTCAGGTTTCCCCTTTTACTCTTAGGGAGACCCAAGAGCAATTTGCATAAATAAAAAGAGAGAGAGAGATGCACTCAGCTGAGACAGAACAAAAGCTGGAAAAACTTCCGTGCCTGTTCATTTTATTATAGTGTGTCACTCAGGGTGCATACACTCATAATAACATCATCTAATAAAAATTATTCATAAAAAATATTGCACAAAAAAGTTAGAGACTCAAAGATATGAGGTCAAGATATATACATATACATATATATATATATATATATATATATATATATATATATATATATATATATATGTGTGTGTGTGTGTGTGTGTGAATATGTATTTATATGTGTACATACACTCACGGACCACTTTATTAGGTAACCCTGTTCAATTGCTTGGTAATTTAAAGGGGATTTAAGTGTTCTTGAACATGGCATGGTTGTTGGTGCCAGAAGGGCTGGTCTAAGTATTTAAAAAACTGCTGATCTACTGGGATTTTCACGCACAACCATCTCTAGGGTTTACAGAGAATGGTCCAAAAAAAGAGAAAATATTGATGTCAGAGGAGAATAGGCAGACTGGTTTTGAGATTATACAGATGTGTGTGGTTGTAGAGAACTGCGCCTAGATTTATATATATACAGGCTACGCTATAAAAGACCCCCTAACTGGATCTTGGATTCAAAGTACCAAAAAAGAGAATAGGAGCGCCGAAAAAGATTCCAATTTGGCTCTCCTTTTCTCTTTTTCGGTTTTTAGTTTGAGATGATAGAAAGACACCAGTAACTTAAATTACCACTCGTTACAACCAAGGTATGAAGAATACCATCTCTGAATGCACAACACTTTGAAACTTGAAGCAGATGGGTTACAGCAAGCATATGGGTTACAGCAGCAAAAGACCACACCGGGTGCCACTGCTGTCATCTAAGAACAGGAAACTGAGGCTAAAATTTGCACAGGCATACTAAAATTGGACAATAGAAGAATGGAAAAACGTTGCCTGGTCTGATGAGTCTCGTTTTCAGCGGCGACATTCATATGGTAGGGTCAGAATTTGTCATAAACAACATGAAAGCATGGATCCATCCTGCCTTGTATCAACGGTTCAGGCTGGTGGTGGTGGTGTAATGGTATGGGGGGTATTTTCTTGGCACACTTTTGGCCCCTTAGTACCAATTGAGCATCATTTAAATGCAACAGCCTACCTGAGTATTGTTGCTGACCATGTCTATCCCTTTATGACTACAGTGTACCCATCTTCTGATGGCTACTTCCAGCAAGATAATGCACCATGTCACAAAACTCAAATCATCTCAAACTGGTTTCTTGAATATGACAATGAGTTCACTGTACTCCAATGGCCTTCACAGTCACCAGATCTCAATCCAATAGAGCACCTTTGGGATGGGATGGGAGATTTGCATCATGGATGTGCAGCTGACAAATCTGCAGCAACTGCGTGATGCTACCATGTCAATATGGACCAAAATGTCTGAGGAATGTTTCCAACACCTTGTTGAATCTATGCCATGAATAATTAAGGCAGTTCTGAAGTTAAAAGGGGATCCAACCTGGTACTAGCAAGGTGTACTTAATAAAGTGGATGGTAAGTGTATGTATTTACAGACATATACACTTATAAACACATAAATACATATGTACACATATATAGACATAAATAGAAGTGCATTGGTGCCCTTTGCAGTTAAAAGGACAGTATACACCAATTTTCATATAACTGCATGTGATAGACACTGCTATTAAGAAGAATATGCACATATACTGATATAAACATCCAGTATAACAGGCCCATTTATCAAAGGGCTTGCGGACCTGATCCGACACTGCGGATCAGGTTCGCAAGACCTCGCTAAATGCGGAGAGCAATACGCTCTCCGCATTTAACATTGCACCAGCAGCTCACAAGAGCTGCTGGTGCAACGCCGCCCCCTGCTGACTCGCGGCCAATCGGCCGCCAGCAGGGAGCTGTCAATCAACCCGATCGTATTCGATCGGGCTGATGTCCGGCGATTCCTGTCCGCCTGTTCAGAGCAGGCGGACAGGGTTATGGAGCAGCGGTCTTTAGACTGCTGCTTCATAAGTTGTGTTTCTGGCGAGTCTGAAGACTCGCCAGAAACACGGCCCTTCAAGCTCCGTACGGAGCTTGATAAATGGGCCTGTAAAACTTTTAAAAACTTACTTAGAAGCTTTTAGTTTAGCACTGTTGATGAAGTTAGTCTGGGACACCCACTAAAAGGGGCTGGGAAAACAATAAGAGCAGAAACTCCATCCTCCCCCTATTTCCTGCATATGAAAAGACAGATGACATAAACAGGAGCCAGCAGGAGTGTGTAAATGCGTGTATACAGCTGACACTGTGGGGCTTGGTTAGGAGTTTGAAAATCAGCACAATGTTCTTAAAAAATAAGCAAAACTATACATCTTAACAAAAACACTTCCAGATAGGCTATAATAATGGATGATCTACAAAACATTTATGCAAAGGAAAATCTACTGTACAATCTCCCTTTATGTAGATGAAAACATGAAATAAACAAATTAATGCAATAATTATATGTAATAATGGTTTAAACTATGCATTTACTGTAAATGTCAAATTTCAATGTTCTGCACACAGGGGAATATATTCTAAGTATTTATAAAGACATATTCTTATTTATATATATATATAGAGAGAGAATAAACAAATGCTGCACTCACCGGTCTTAGAAGAAAAAGTCCTTTTATTCACAGGTTTAAAAATGCATCCAAAAAACACAAATACCCCCAAACGTTTCGGTACCCTCCTGGTACCTTTCTCAATGAGTGTGTTGCAATTCTCCAGGAAATGGTCTGATATATATTTTACCAAACTACCATCAGATATTTGTATAAATATGTATTTATGAATAAATAGAACATATTCTTATATGTGAAGAACATTGGAATGTGAAATATTTATATTTTCATGTTGGGTTAGCTCACTTGAGAATATGCTATTGAGTTTGTGTGCGAGTAGGGTGTTTTTTTCCAACTTTTTTTGCTCCATTTACATGTATGGGAGAATAGCTAAACGTGCACACAATATTCTAACTTTGGCTTTTTGCTCTTGTCGGGTTAGCACAAGAGCAAAAACAGTTTACTTTCAACTTTTAAAATGAGCACAACTGAACATGCACAAAAAAAATCTTACTTCTAGTGCAGTAAATGCTTGAACAGGAGCGTTATATAATGTTCCACTTGTAATCTGTCCCATAGTGTATGATAGAGATACCAATATAGCAAGACATTTTGCTGAGGATCATAATAATAGTACTGGGTCTTTAAAATATATAGGAATTAAGAGGGCATAGTAAATGTTAGAGGAGATGATGAAGATGATGATGAGATGATGAAGATAAAAGATTGCTTAGAAAGAAACTTGTTAGATATATCCATTAAAAACAGTAACCCCTAGAGGTCTTAATGAAAGACTTGACTTTGCATCTTATCTTTGATGAATGAATAATTTATCCATGTTGATTCATGATGAGGTGTAAAATTAAGGGAGAGTGAAATCCATCTTTTGTTATTTTGTTTAATTTAAGTGTTGATGATATATTCAATCTTATAAAGGGTTTTGCCCTCAAGAACAAAAGACACACTAAGTTGATTGACAGCCTGATGAGACCCTGCAATTCACTAAGCAGTATGGGGCAAAATGTGTGTCTGCTGTAATGTTGTTTTTACTCCAGAAGAATTCTGTGCTGTTGCAAACTAAAAGCTCTATGCCGATCAATGTGCTATCTAAATCCTAAACAATAGTGGGGGCTTAAGACCTGGAGTGCAGCTGTATTCTGCGGTCTTAACTTGCTGTGCTGTGCACTGTTGCTAGGAACTGCATTAAAGTATAAGCTGTCAAACTGGTTGTAAGGCAGACCTTGAGGGCAGCTGGATGTTTCAGTCATGAATACCTGTTCAGACTTTGTGAGTTGAGCGGTAAACAATATTTGGACAATGTGGTGAGCATATACCAATCACTGACATATGATTACATTTTATAACTAACACAAATTGATATTATACAGACTCTCTCCTTTGAATGCAGCACTAACTGTGCCTTTAATATACAATAGTCTATACTTTGGCTTTCATTTAATAACAGCTGTGATTTAACATTGGTGTTTCCTCATGCCACAACGTTGTCTAACATATACGGATATATGTGGTCTTTTACTAATATGTATTAACCTAACAGACATGACATACTTGATAAAACATAAATGTGCTAATTTGCAGCAGTGAGTAATCATCAAATGCCTGGAGTTGGTGTAACTGAATTCAGCATAGACAGCTTCTATGTAGTACAGCGCATTACTTGAAAAAAAAGTATGGGTGGCCCAAAATAACCTTATTATTATTGTTATTATTATTATTATTATTATTATTAATAATAATAATTATTATTATTTTTTATGTTGCCATGTATACAACTTGATAAATAAAATCATGTTTGTATTTTTCTAAAAAAAAAAGCTGAAATCACTATATCAGGATTAAAAAGTATATCCTGATTTCTGTCTTTTGTTTTGGTTTAATAATATACATTAAGGGTCTGCACCCCTGCTTTCTTTTGAGGCAGAAATTGTTAATTTTTAAGAATTAACTGAGCATTAGTTATTTCCCAATTTTTTAAATATATTAGTGTAACACTTTATTTTAATATATTGTGTTTGCTGCACTTTTTATTTTTACCCCTTACACTTTACGCTAGGCCTTTAGTCAAGATAACCCCACAAATGCAAATTCCGTTTGGGCTTGAGCGCACCTGTTTACTTTCAATATGTAATATGTGCACAAGTTAGCAGGGTCACGATATTTCTTATCACGACTGGTGCTAACTTTAGTGTGCCAATTGTAATCTAGCCCATTGTTTTAAATATTGAGATCTCAATCTGTCCATACTTCCAAATATTCATATTTAACCGCTTAAGGACCAGCGACGTACCCTGTATGTCGCTGGCCTTTTTTTGGGACTTGATTGTTTTATAGCGCGGTCTTGCCACCAGCGTTAAGACTGCTCTATTCCACAAAGCCTGCTGGAGGGAGGGCATTAATAGCGTATTCTTGCTAGACTTGTGCTATTATGTCCTGAAAAACCCCTTAACGACCAGTGACATACAGGGTACATTGTGGTCATTAAGGGGTTAATGTCATGTTTCAATACTTATCAATTATCTTTTTATAATATTTGCCAATTCATTGCCAGTGGTCTACCTTGTGGGATAATATAATGTACATGTGAATAGAAGGCTAGCTACCTGATGGTTATATTGTTTATAAAAATATATTTTATCTTTTGTTAAAAAAAGAATTTGGTCAGTCTTCAAAGGGCCATTGAATAAAGTAGAATTGATAAAAAAAAAAATTTCTAACAAATTAAAAAAATTCCTTAATTTATCGTGTCACAGCCATCAGCCAGTCACAGACTATACACACACACATATAGATAGATAGATAGATAGATAGATAGATAGATTCTGATATATGTAAGTGTATGTATATGTATAATTTATATATATATATATATATATATATATATATATATATATATATATATATATATATAGGTATCCAAAACACCAGAACTCGCCCACAGAGGAAAACTGCCTGGGTGCAAATTTGTAGAAAATATTTAGCCAGAAGAAAATGCACTCTCAGGACTTTCATAAATAAGTTACTTTTATTTCTGTAACGTTTTCGGAGGTCTTGCCTCCTTCATCAGCATAAAAAATGATTTTTTTATGCTGATAAAGGAGGCAAGACCTCCGAAAACGTTACAGAAATAAAAGTAACTTATTTATGAAAGTCCTGAGAGTGCATTTTCTTCTGGCTAAATATATATATATATATATATATATATATATATATATATATATATGTATATATATATACTGTATGTGGGTGTGTGAATATATATATATTTATATTTTTTTGTAAATTAAAATAGCAAGTATATTGCAGTATGCAGCAATACCTTAACCTTATATAGTAAAATACAAGCTTTCAAGGGTTCCTCTCTTTCTCCAGCCTGAAGCAATGTTGATCAATATGATAGAATTGGTCATTGATATGTTGGAAAGAAGGGGACTAAGGAGATAGGAGGTGGTATGAGATGGGGAGGGACGTTACTAAGGAAACACATATTTAATAATGAAAATATATAATAATTAGATGGTTATATCAAATGACAAAGGGTGGGACTGGGAAGAGGCCAAAAGTTATTGGTGTGTGTTTATGTGTGGCAGTATTTAGGGTACACAATATGTTACTGGGAAGGGGAATGTCTGTTTATGTGTGAAGTATGTTATGCTTAAGTGTAATTAAACTAGTATAGCACAGACATAAATGAAGAACTCCACTACTTGAGCAGATTTTTTGGGCTCTATTAGATTAGAGCTCAAGCATTATCTGACATAATTTTTACTGAGTGTCCCTATAGTAGTTTATATGTGAGGGAATTAACACACGCATGGTATCTGATGTGCAGATGTTAGCATACACTAGACAGTCGCTCAAGTGATAAAAATATTATTTTTCACTTGTAATGCCAGCGCAAATGTGTGCGCAGTAAGGCTTGTGCTCTAGTTATATTAACGCACCTTACTGCTTGCATTGTTGGACTCCATTTCTATTTTAGGCTATAATTTCACCGAAGACCCCTGAACAATGACCTAAATAACCTTACATTTTGCACATTTGAAGCCATGAAAACCCTGGGGAATAAAGATTAACATCTGTCCAAGCTAACAAAGGTGGATCGCAGTAAGTGAGCATAAAGAGCCAACATCAGTGTACCCTCTTAAAGGGACATTTTCACAGTTATATATATTTTTTCCCCATTAATATACGTTTCTTCTGTTAATATCTCAAATTGTAATGTTCTTCACATAGGGGAATATGTTCTTTGTATTTTAAAATAGATAATCTTCTATATATATATATAGGGTATATAAGTAAAGAGCGCCTCAAATTGGGCTAGGTTAAATAGGACTTTGGACAAATGTTGGGATGTTAGAGTTGATGTTCTAGGTTTATGGTTCAATTTATTATAGCAAGATATGTACTTAATCTACAATGGATTAAAACCAAAGAATATTTATGTAGTAAAAAACACAAATTAGTTAAAAATTGTGGATCCACAATGTACAAATGGTGATATAGAATATAATAAAAATATATATACAATACAAATAATATAAAATCAATGGTGTAAACCAATATGCAAGAGCAAAGGTTATATGTTGGATAGGAGCGTCCAAATCATGAACTTGGAGCTTGGTGTGATGGCCCGTTATAAATTATGTTCAATAGTTAGTGTTGATAATGGTAGTTTGGGAACCGGGTCAAGGAACCTTAGTTGTGTGCGTTTTAGTCAATTGTGTGCATTTTTCTTACTCTGTGTGAGGAGTGGTGAAAAAGATGCTATGTAAAAGGAGATGTAGTGTATATGGCGCTGCCAGGTGTGTTAATGTGATATGCTGATGGGTTTGGGATTTGATCAGTATAAGCATTAATTCGTCATCTGGCAGATGGGAATTGTGATTAGCAATTCGCAAAACAATTATACAAAAAACAATGGTAGTGAGACGAGTGGTAAAAACCTCAAAAGGTGCCCAATAATTGAGTGATAGTTGCTATAATACAAAAGAAAAAAATAGAGAAAAAATGAAAAAATGGAACAATGCCAATTACAAAAAAAGTGAACAAAGTCTTTATGATTAAAAAATGTGGGGGGGGAATGAGGAAAAATGTGTACACAAAAAAATGTTGCAGTCCAATGGTGTTTCAGTCTTAATAAAGTTATAGTTAGATGGAAATTACCTTATTTCCTGATGGTGAGAATCCTATTCAATTCCTGGTGGTGAGAACCCCCGTGTTGTATCCTGATTGCCTCCCCGTGAGCGGCTAGTAGTCTCTCTTGATAGAGGGGAACTTCTCAGCAATAGATGCTATAACCACCGGCTAAACACAGTGCGGCTCTGCCAAGTGATTCTGCTACAGCAATATATATATACTGTATATACAGGGAGTGCAGAATTATTAGGCAAGTTGTATTTTTGAGGATTAATTTTATTAGTGAACAACAACCATGTTCTCAATAAACCCAAAAAACTCATTAATATCAAAGCTGAATATTTTTGGAAGTAGTTTTTAGTTTGTTTTTAGTTTTAGCTATTTTAGGGGGATATCTGTGTGTGCAGGTGACTATTACTGTGCATAATTATTAGGCAACTTAACAAAAAACAAATATATACCCATTTCAATTATTTATTTTTACCAGTGAAACCAATATAACATCTCAACATTCACAAATATACATTTCTGACATTCAAAAACAAAACAAAAACAAATCAGTGACCAATATAGCCACCTTTCTTTGCAAGGACACTCAAAAGCCTGCCATCCATGGATTCTGTCAGTGTTTTGATCTGTTCACCATCAACATTGCGTGCAGCAGCAACCACAGCCTCCCAGAAACTGTTCAGAGAGGTGTACTGTTTTCCCTCCTTGTAAATCTCACATTTGATGATGGACCACAGGTTCTCAATGGGGTTCAGATCAGGTGAACAAGGAGGCCATGTCATTAGATTTTCTTCTTTTATACCCTTTCTTGCCAGCCACGCTGTGGAGTACTTGGACGCGTGTGATGGAGCATTGTCCTGCATGAAAATCATGTTTTTCTTGAAGGATGCAGACTTCTTCCTGTACCACTGCTTGAAGAAGGTGTCTTCCAGAAACTGGCAGTAGGACTGGGAGTTGAGCTTGACTCCATCCTCAACCCGAAAAGGCCCCACAAGCTCATCTTTGATGGTACCAGCCCAAACCAGTACTCCACATCCACCTTGCTGGCGTCTGAGTCGGACTGGAGCTCTCTGCCCTTTACCAATCCAGCCACGGGCCCATCTATCTGGCCCATCAAGACTTACTCTCATTTCATCAGTCCATAAAACCTTAGAAAAATCAGTCTTGAGATATTTCTTGGCCCAGTCTTGTTGTTTCAGCTTGTGTGTCTTGTTCAGTGGTGGTCGTCTGTCAGCCTTTCTTACCTTGGCCATGTCTCTGAGTATTGCACACCTTGTGCTTTTGGGCACTCCAGTGATGTTGCAGCTCTGAAATATGGCCAAACTGGTGGCAAGTGGCATCTTGGCAGCTGCACGCTTGACTTTTCTCAGTTCACGGGCAGTTATTTTGTGCCTTGGTTTTTCCACACGCTTTTTGCGACCCTGTTGACTATTTTGAATGAAACACTTGATTGTTCGATGATCACGCTTCAGAAGCTTTGCAATTTTAAGAGTGCTGCATCCCTCTGCAAGATATCTCAATATTTTTGACTTTTCTGAGCCTGTCAAGTCCTTCTTTTGACCCATTTTGCCAAAGGAAAGGAAGTTGCCTAATAATTATGCACACCTGATATAGGGTGTTGATGTCATTAGACCACAACCCTTCTCATTACAGAGATGCACTTCACCTAATATGCTTAATTGGTAGTAGGCTTTCGAGCCTATACAGCTTGGTGTAAGACAACATGCATAAAGAGGATGATGTGGTCAAAATACTCATTTGCCTAATAATTCTGCACACAGTGTATATATATATATATATATATATATATATATATATATGTATAAATCTATTCATATATATACATTTTTATATTTGTAGGTATAGATATATATTTTACCCAAAAATTACCACAATTGGTTAAACACAATCGGTTAGTACGTGGGTATGTGTGTTTTTTTTCCCTTTTCACACTACATTGAAGTCCAAGGGAGAATAAGTTAACGCATTCGGCTCTTTGCACACGTTGGGTTTTTCACTTGCACACAATTCAACTTGTAATACAAGCACAACCCGACATGAACAAAAAGTCTATGGGGTCGATTTATCATCGGTCTGTCCGACATGATCCGCTCAGCAGATCATGTCTGACAGACATCTTGTGCAATGCCGCCCCCTGTAGATTCACTGCCAATCAGCCGCTAGCAGGGGGTGTCAATCAGACTGATCTTATAGGATCGGGTGAATTAATGTCCGCAGCCTCAGAGCAGGCGGACCAGTTATGGAGCCGCGGTCTTAAGAAACAAGGGCATCAAGCTACATTCGGAGCTTGATAATTCAACACTATGTCTAGCGAAGTTAACGATCAAGCCAGAGCTATAAATTGCACTTAACTCATGATCTACAACAAAGAGTGCTTAAAGAAATTTTTATTTAGTTTTTCTTTTTTTTAACTCTAAGATTTACATCTTATTCATGTGCTTGGTGCTGATCATAAAACTTAGATAGTCAATGACTGGTTTTTACGCATCACGTACTTTCTTACCTGTTAATTAAATTTTGCCTTAGATCATAATTACCAAATAGCTGCTAAGATGGCTCTGAGATTGCACCTTAAGGCATTCTGGAGTTGTTAAAAAAAAACAAAAAACACTTTATACTGTCAGGTGTGTTGCAATAGCAGGTCACAAATGAATGCGTGAGCTGAAACGTGTCTGACCCCTCTTTCTCCTGCATGCAGTTTTATTTTTTTGTTTATATAACAGTTTCATGACTCAATAAATGTCTAACTTTGTTTTTACCCATGTTCTGTTTTTTTTTTTTTCATTTTTCACCAGTGTTGCTATAGAATTCTGTTTCTGTACTGTCCAAATATACTGTTGACTGTTGTGTAAGTTTAATCATGTATATGTTTTTATTCACTCTTTCACGTAACGTGAGATACATTTTATTTATGTTTCAAAGATATTAGACAACAGTGAAATATTATGGTTTGGAGTACAATTATTGACAGAAGTGAAAAAATAGCATGAATATTTTAATCTCTGATTCACTACACAGCAATTCAAGCAGGAAAATCTATAAATAAACATATATATATACTGAGTAATTTAAACAGACTGATATGATAATAAACATTTCTCTGCATTTAAAGTTAATTATCTAGTATAATTTGTTTTTTATAAATGGATATAATTACATTCACTGTTGTGTCATAAAAATGTCAAATTTAACTTACATAAATATGTACACATTTTACTTGCTTCAAATTTTGTCACAATGTCAAGTTTGAATCTACAGCCTTCCTTCCTTTCTGATTAAATACATTTTAAATTTGATACAAATGATAACACAACTAGATAGTACAAATAAATAATTTGTGTAAATACATATTGCAATCACAGTTCATTTTATGCGATTAAGTTAAACTGGTAATGGTAATTATTCCTACGGCAAATCCTCAAATATTTGTCAATAAGAAAGTCAATTTTCTCAAACTAATGATGTACTCTGAGCAAAGAATAACTAGTTCATATATTCTTCCCTGAGGCTTTTATATGGCAAAGTGACGCACGACTGACATTTGATATTGTTTGTCAATATATCTGCTTTATGTCACTTTATATTTAGAGATGCTGGAGGTTTTAGAAAAATGGTAGAAATTATTTTCACATTTGGAATGAACTTTAGCACCCAATTAAATTGACAGCAATTCCAATTATGCACTTTACTAATAATTACCAAAACCTAATTCAACTTGAAATACTCTTAGAAACTGTGCAATAGTGCATCACTAAGCACTGCACTTTTATTTAACTAAAAAACAATCACATTGATGTGTATCTCACAACATGGATCATGATGCATTTGAAAGGAACCAATCAATGCCCTGGGTCTGGTTTATTGAATGCTACCCACAAAGAACAATTAACAGGAGGCTGTAATATAATGTGTGTCTAAAACCAAGGGAAATGTTTGGAACCAATCAAAGTTCTCTGCCTTGTTGAACGCTGTCCACAAATCCCAAAGAACTAGAAGGCTGTAATATAATACAGCTTGTCTGAAACCAAGGCAAATCGTTCATGTTAAATACCCTGGTGCTTAGAATACTGATTTAAAGGGACAATAGATGTTACATAGATGCAATACTTAGATGCTGTAGAACAGAATCAGACTCTATATAGGACACATTACCTGACTTGCCTTATCTGCTCTAGCTTGGCTTTGATGGGTTTTTCAAACTTTCTATTCATCAGATAAAATTTATAGCAACTAAAGAGTAAATGAGCCCGTTTTATGTCATTGTAATTGTGCAGAAGGTTTGGCATCTGAGTGTCTGTAGCACTCTTTTGTTTAGAACATAGAGCTTTATATGCGGTGCCATGGAACTTTGCAATGTAAATAAAATAACAGGGCTTCTAAAAATGCAATTTAGAAGTCTGATTCTGTTCTACAGCATCTCTGTAGAGCAATTTTGAAAAACATTGCAGTTCATATTAATTTTTAATGTAATTTTTTTCATTTATGGATGTTTTTAAAGTAATTGTCACAGTTGTGCTGTTAGGGCTTATACTTGATGGTTTTGCCTATCCTGGACCTCCTTGTTTGTAAACTGTCTTTTCTCTTCCTGATCTTTCACAACACACCGTGTTTCTTAGGAACATCTAAACTGCAAATTACAGCTATTTAAAGATGTTTCTCATGGGCCCTGGCATTGAAGCTGTATGTTTGTTAGTTTCTATATTATATCATTATTGAAGGATCCCTGGCTTACGTCTGCAGCATTTTCCCCTGTCATGCATTGCAGACTTGCATGGTTACCATACATTACTTTGAGCATTTGATTAATGGCAATGAAATCCAAATTTTAGTATGGCATCTAATTCTTTAGAACCCTTTAATGTTCAACAATGCATGTTCTTTTATATCCAATTAGTAGTTTGCCTAGTGCATGAGCCCATTTATTTATTTTTTTACAACAAAATGACACTTCTAAATGTATTTTAAACATTTTACTTCATTATTTTTTTAATAAAGTGTTTAGTCCATGAAATTGATTTGCACACAACAGCATAGTTAAATAAAGAAACTTGCTCTCATTTATAATTAATAACATTTCAACCGAGAGAGCAAAATGGCAAGGTCTGTAGGTGGATAATTACTAGAAATATATGACTTGTAGCACAGGTGGAAAGTCAGTTGCTCAGATGACCTGTGGTGAAAATGATATGGGGGGGGGGGTCTGTTACTCAGATGACCAGCAGTGTGGGTGGTTTTAATACCCAACTGCTTGGATGGCAAACCGTACCATGACATTTTTATTACACTAACCAAGAAACACAGAAACACAATAATTCATATTTAAGCTTTTATATACAGTATATATAAGTAATAAAGCAAGAAAGCTGTAATGGTCTTAAAACAAAAGTCCAATTTTAATGGTCAATTTAAAAGTATTGACAGTACTCAGTGCGAAAAGTTTAGACTTTTCGCACTGAGTACTGTCAATACTTTTAAATTGACCATTAAAATTGGACTTTTGTTTTAAGACCATTACGGCTTTCTTGCTTTATTACTTATCCAATTATCCCTTTCACAAGCCTGGTCTGTGAAGGAACAGTTTTTCTAAGGTAGTTACACCTTGGAATACCCATTTTCCCCTGTACCTGGATTCTGGAGTTTCCCCTTAAGGATTGGCCGAGCGGTGGAGCTACGTCATAGACGAGCACGGATTTGCTGGTGCTGTTGCGGAGGGTTGCAAGGAGATGCAGCCACGCCAAAGAGCGGATGTATGGAGTGGATGATTTAAAGTTAACCGGTCTTCCAGAGGTGTAGCGGTGGCGGTGCCGTTTGGTTTGAGATTCTGGTAATTAGCTGGTTTACCCCTCCTTCCTGATGCTGCTAAGAATCTTGTGAGTACCCACCTTGATGAACTTTCTTTGCTTTCTGTTTTTTCACCGAGCTCAGGCTTACTTACAGGGGCTCCATTGGGACACTTCGTCTCGACAGGGAACTTAAATACAGCCTTGATGTTATTTTTGTTGCCTATATATATATATATATATATATATATATAATTTTGTAGGATACAATATGGGATTTGAACCAAGGATATCTTGAACCTAAAGTGAGAATCATACCTTAAACCAAAAAGAGAAACATAAAACTGATGCATGGAATAATATGGGGTTACATGCTGGCATTTGGAAGCTTTTACCTACTGCTCTGACATCCTGAGCTGTTAACTGAAATTCACCTGCACCACCTACCACCTGAACATGTGGCATAGAGCTTAAATTAATATAATTGAAATATCCTCGGTTCCGTTTTAAGATTTGAAATTGATCCCATATGTATTTTCATAAGCAAAGCACAACAATATATGAAAAACATTACAATTCAATTTTCAAAATATATCTTTCCCACTTCATGTATCTGTTAACTTTTCTATTTTTATCAGAATAAAAATATAAATCAAAATCATTAAGGTCAAGATTACAAGTGGAGCGCCATCAAATGGTGCCACTCGAGTGTTAGCTGTGCTAGAAGTAAGCTTTTTGCGAGCATCAGGTTTTGCTTATATAATGAGTTGAAAGTAAATGGTTTTAACTTGTGCGCTAACCTGACGTGCGTAAAAAGCCGAACTTTGAATATCATGATTGCATTAAAGTATTCCACCATAAATGTCAATGGAGCAAGAAGTGGGAAAAAAACATCATACTCGCACGCAAACCCAATTCAATATAAGTGCGTTAACCTGACATGAAAATATAAATGTCACATTCCAATGTGCACAACTATATACATAGTTGTAGATATATACAGATATATATAGGAATATCTATTTGTAAATATTTAGAACATATTCCCCTATGCTATGTGCAGAACATTGAAATGTGAAATATTTACACTAAATACATAGTTAAAACCTTTATTAAATATGAATATTGCATAAATATTTTTTTTTTCATGTTTTCATCTACTTAACTGCAAAGGGCTCCAATGCACTTCTATATATGTCTGTATAAGTTTACATATGTATTAATATTTTTATATGTGTATATATGTCTGTAAATACATATATGGGTATACACATTTAAATACATAAAAGTGTAGACATATTCCCCATATGCTAAATCACAAGAAAATGAAGTGGCATACTTGTAAAGAGCTGACTAGTAAATATTACATGAATATATGTAGGTAAAAAGGAAAATATTTGACCTAAATTTCTTCAGCGCAACAGAGTAAGTGCTTTGTGGACAGTTATCTTTCTTCTGCATGGTTATGAGAAAGTAAGTCTCCTAATTGGCTGTTTAAAGCCCCTTTAGAGTAGGATGGGACTACTGAGTACATTTTGAGGTAAAATATTTTCCTTTTTTTACTTGATGTTCATGTGATTTTTTCTTGTTATCTTTTTACAGATGTACTGTGATGAGAGTGGGAGGTGCCGTCACCGGATGGGGGCGTGGCTTATAGTCTATGTCACAGTTACTAAGTTAGATGTGTTGTACAATTTGTATAGTTCTATGCTCTGCAATAAAATAGCGTTGTACCTTCTATGCTGTGTCTTGCATCTCACGACATGGTGTCAGACGTACTTGCCTGTGCTTCTGTTTCCTGAGTAATGACGATGTCGAAGTTCACCTCACCTGAGCGTTTTGATTTCTCTCAGCCTGCAGCTTGGTCCACATGGCATCAGAATTGCAGATGCTGAGGTCTCACTGAAGCTACAGTTGGAGGCTGAATTAACATTAGATGGGGCTATTAAGATGGCCCACCAGAGTGAAATGGTGAAAAAGCAAAGTGCTGATTTGAGGTCTGAGAGGATTGTGGATGAAGTGCAGCAGTTCAGAAGAGCTGCAGGTGAAAGGCACAGTGTGAGCGTTAGACCAAGGGCAACAGATAGGCCCAGAAGTGGATGGGCGCAGCAGGCTTGCTACACGTGGTGTAACCCTACCCATGATCAGAATTTCATATGCCCCGCTAAAGATAAAAGATGTAGAAAGTGTAACCGAATGAGTAATTTTGAAGTGGCATGTAAAACTGAATACATTAAGGAGATGCAGGTGGATAGTGACCAAGAGGGTCAAAGTGTCCTTTGTAGTGTCTGTTGTTGAATGGTCTGGTTCAGACGAAGATTGGCGGGTTACCCTTTACTGTAATGGGAGCCAAGGTTGCCTTCAAGATTGACACAGGAGCAGACATCACTTTTATGTCCCTTGCAGCATTCATAAAACTGCCTCGACATCCTCAGCTGGCAAAAATTACAACTAAAGTTCATAATCTTTTTGGGAAATTTCTTGCCAGTTGTGAGTACAAGCAGAGGAAATTCACCATGTAGGTACATGTAATTAGATGTCAGTGTGTAAACAACCTATTGAGCATGAAAGCAGCCTGTGGTTTTGGCCTTGTTTCCAGAGTAAATAAGATTTCGGAAGACATGTTTGGTGAATTGGGCCTACTAAATTGCAACTCAGTCCGAATATCACTTAAAAGTGATGCAGTCCCATACAGCATTACCATTCCTCATAGAATTCTGTTCACGCTCATGGCTTAAGTGGAGAAGGAACTTCTGTGTATGAAGAATATGGGAGTTATTGAAGAGTTTGTTGAAGCAACTGACTGTTGTGCCCCCATTGTTCCTGTTGTGAAGAAAAACGGGAAGGTACGCATCTGCATAGACTTGAAAAGGCTGAACGAGGCGGTGAAGAGATAGAGATATGTGCTGCTGATGCTTGAATACATAGCTCCGAAACTGGCTGGATGCTTCCAGCGGCTTCTGGCAGATACCTCAAGATCTGCAGTGCCGCAAACTGACTACCTTCATTACACCGGTAGGTTGGATTTGCTTCTAAAGACTCCCCTTTGAGATATCCTCTGCTCTTGAAATCTTTCAAAGAGAGATGAGTTCCTTTCTAAGGGACCACGAGGGCACGTCATGTACAACATTTTAGTGTATGGGTCTACATTGGAAGAACATAATCAGCGATTGAGCTGTGTGCTGCAAACCATTAGAGGGTCCTGGTTGAAATTAAATAAAGAGAAATGCCATTTTAGAAAAGTTTAGGTATGTTACTTTGGGCATATCATCAATGGAGATGGCATTAAGCCGGACCCTGATAAAATCCGTGCTATTGAACAGATGAAAAGTCCTTCTGATGTACACGAGCTAAGAAAAATATTGGGCCTTGTGAATTATGTAGGCAGGTTCCTTTCAGATTTATCCACAATACTACACCCTATCACAGATTTGTTAAAGAAAGATGATGTCTGGGTCTGGGGTCCTTCACAGGAAGAAGCTTTTGTACAGGTCAAGTCCTTTCTGGGGTGTTCCCCAGTGTTAGGGTTCTACGACCCTTCTAAAAAGACTGTGGTTAATGCTGATGTGATCAGTTATGGGCTAGGGGCCGCCCTCCTGCAGTTGAATGAGAACAAACTACAGCCCATAGCCTACAGTTCCCATACACTAAAGGCTGCTGAGTCGAAACATGTCCAAATTGAGAAAGAGCGCCTGGCTGCAGTTTGGGCTTGTGAGTGCTTCAAGCATTACCTAGTGGGTTTAGAGAAATTTACAGGGAGTGCAGAATTATTAGGCAAGTTGTATTTTTGAGGATTAATTTTATTATTGAACAACAACCATGTTCTCAATGAACCCAAAAAACTCATTAATATCAAAGCTGAATAGTTTTGGAAGTAGTTTTTAGTTTGTTTTTAGTTATAGCTATTTTAGGGGGATATCTGTGTGTGCAGGTGACTATTTCTGTGCATAATTATTAGGCAACTTAACAAAAAACAAATGTATACCCATTTCAATTATTTATTTTTACCAGTGAAACCAATATAACATCTCAACATTCACAAATATACATTTCTGACATTCAAAAACAAAACAAAACAAAAACAAATCAGTGACCAATATAGCCACCTTTCTTTGCAAGGACACTCAAAAGCCTGCCATCCATGGATTCTGTCAGTGTTTTGATCTGTTCACCATCAACATTGCGTGCAGCAGCAACCACAGCCTCCCAGACACTGTTCAGAGAGGCGTACTGTTTTCCCTCCTTGTAAATCTCACATTTGATGATGGACCACAGGTTCTCAATGGGGTTCAGATCAGGTGAACAAGGAGGCCATGTCATTAGATTTTCTTCTTTTATACCCTTTCTTGCCAGCCACACTGTGGAGTACTTGGACGCGTGTGATGGAGCATTGTCCTGCATGAAAATCATGTTTTTCTTGAAGGATGCAGACTTCTTCCTGTACCACTGCTTGAAGAAGGTGTCTTCCAGAAACTGGCAGTAGGACTGGGAGTTGAGCTTAACTCCATCCTCAACCCGAAAAGGCCCCACAAGCTCATCTTTGATGATACCAGCCCAAACCAGTACTCCACCTCCACCTTGCTGGCGTCTGAGTCGGACTGGAGCTCTCTGTCCTTTACCAATCCAGCCACGGGCCCATCCATCTGGCCCATCAAGACTCACTCTCATTTCATCAGTCCATAAAACCTTAGAAAAATCAGTCTTGAGATATTTCTTGGCCCAGTCTTGACGTTTCAGCTTGTGTGTCTTGTTCAGTGGTGGTCGTCTTTCAGCCTTTCTTACCTTGGCCATGTCTCTGAGTATTGCACACCTTGTGCTTTTGGGCACTCCAGTGATGTTGCAGCTCTGAAATATAGCCAAACTGGTGGCAAGTGGCATCTTGGCAGCTGCACGCTTGACTTTTCTCAGTTCATGGGCAGTTATTTTGCGCCTTGGTTTTTCCACACGCTTCTTGCGACCCTGTTGACTATTTTGAATGAAACGCTTGATTGTTCGATGATCACGCTTCAGAAGCTTTGCAATTTTAAGAGTGCTGCATCCCTCTGCAAGATATCTCACTATTTTTTACTTTTCTGAGCCTGTCAAGTCCTTCTTTTGACCCATTTTGCCAAAGGAAAGGAAGTTGCCTAATAATTATGCACACCTGATATAGGGTGTTGATGTCATTAGACCACACCCTTTCTCATTACAGAGATGCACATCACCTAATATGCTTAATTGGTAGTAGGCTTTCAAGCCTATACAGCTTGGAGTAAGACAACATGCATAAAGAGGATGATGTGGTCAAAATACTCATTTGCCTAATAATTCTGCACTCCCTGTAGTCTGGAGACTGACCATAAACCGCTAGTCCCTCTAATCAACTCCTATGATATTGACAAAACACCCCTAATATGCCAGAGACTTCTGATGAAGCTGCTTAGGTTCATTGTTCAGGCAGTGCATGTGCCGGGGAAACAACTGGTAGTGGCAGATACACTTTCCAGGCTCCCACTGGCTGCTGCTGAAGAATCTTCAACGGAATCAGATGTGAAAGTATATGTGGATTCAGTTCTGGCATCCAAATCCATTTTGTCAGGAAAGCTAGAGCAAATAAGAAAGGAGACATGTTTAGATACAGACCTTTAAGAAGTTATTAAGTACATAAAAGAAGGTTGGCCTGAGAGCCAGGCAGCCTGGATGTCTTACCAGTTCTTACCAGTCAGAGAGGTTGCAGCTCAAGAAGCTGGATGGGTTAGTGCTGTCCCAAGACCACATTATCATCCCTGTTAGCATGCGGCAGGAGATGTTAAGTACAGAGAAAGGGCAGCTACAGTGGTATGGTGGCCTGGCATCAGTTCCGATATTGCAAGCCACGTGTCAAAATGTGCCTTCTGCCGGGAACGCCGGCCTATTCAGAGAAGGGAGCCCTTGATTTCTACCCCACTGCTTGCAGGCTCATGGCAAAAAATAGCTGCAGATTTTTGTGAAATGCATGGGGAAAAGAACCTAGTCGTGATTAACTACTATTCCAGGTATTTGGAGATTTCACCCTTGAATGAGATCACCAGTCAAGCCATTATCACTCATCTCAAGAGCTTGTTCGCCCGGTGGGGCATACCAATGGAGTTAGTGAGTGATATTGGAATTCACAAAGACAAATAAATCTGCACAACGGAGCGCTCTTGATTCATAAATCCTCCAGCGACATTCCAACGGCTCAATGGAGAGAGGGCGGGAACACACTGCCTTACTCACCGGGTAACCGGGTCATGGGTCAAGGCAGCTCCTTCCAGCGTGACAATTCCAAATGTAGACCACAAATTGAAAATAAAAGTGGGAAAAGTGCACTAGAACTCCCAAGATAAAAAATAAAAAAAGTTTACAATAATATGAGGATTTACAATAAACGTTTTGTATTTTTTATCTTGGGAGTTCTAGTGCGCTTTTTCCGCTTTTATTTTTGATATTGGAATGCAGTTTGCTTCCATGGAGTTCAGTTCTTTCAGCAGTGAATATGATTTCATCCATTCTAGGTCAATTCCACATTACCTGCAGGCCAATGGAATCAATCTGAGCCGCACCTAGCTCACTACACTACCCTTTGTGGCTGTTTTCCAGCCAGCCCGCTCTGTTCCTTGGGACGAGGTCCTTAGGAGGGATGAAGAGGCAAATAGGGGCTACCAATTTTTCTACGACAGAAAACACTCTGTGAGGCCCTTGCCGGAGCTGAATGTGGGCCAAAATGTCAGAGTTAAGCTGGATGATGAGAAGAAAGGGAAGATGCCTGCTACGGTAATAGGACGCTCTCCAAAACCAAGGTCTTATGTAGTCCTTACTGAAGTAGGGACAATTGCATGTCAAAATTGAAGACATCTTCAGCCAGTACCTGAGGGTTTGGGACTGGATGCCTCAAATCTACTGCCAGTTGGATCCCCTGTTTTAAAAGAGGTACCTTCCCCTCAGCAAGACCACAGCGGCGATACTTATTTGCTTCTAGCAGACTCTCAATCACCTTCTTCTGTATCAGAGGACAGTTCATGTAAAATGACTTCAAGTGGAAGAGTTGTGAAACTTCCAGCCCACTACCGGGATTAGCACTGTATTTAGAGCAGTGACCAGAAGAATGGGCAGAATAATCCCATGGTCACTGTGGACTAGGGTAGTCTACCCCGATGTTCAAGTCAGGATTGTATTTCTTGTTGTTCATATATATTCTCTTTAACTTGTTATTTGTTGTACACTAAACAAAACTATTTTTGTATGCTTCTTGTATACCTTGTTATTTGTTGTACTCTAAAAAAAATGTATGCTTTGTCCTTTGAAAAAGGGGAAGATGTGATGAGAGTGGGAGGTGACGTCACCGGATGGGTGTGTGGCTTATGGCCATTATAGTCTATGGGGTCAATTTATTAAAGTGCGGACAGATATGATACGATGTAGCGTATCATGTCCGCCGCATATTTGATCGGGTTGATTTCTGTCCGGCACCTCAGAACAGGCAGACAGGTTACAAAGCAGCACGGGGCATCAAGCTGTGTTGTGCAAGCTGTATACTTCTATGCTCTGCAATAAAATAGTGTTGGATTTTCTATGCTGTGTTCTGCATGTCATGATATGTGCTACATCACGCTATGCATTAACAGCTGAAACATTGATAATGAGAGAGATCTAGCAACTTGAATATCTATATGTCTGTCTGAATGTCTATCTATCTATCTAGTTTATCTATACACACAAATATATAAATATAGGTGTATATAGATAATTAGATAGACAGTCATTTATATACATACATTTTTATAAAATGTCATTGTTTTTAGACACTAAGGCCCCCATTTATCAAGCTTCATATACAGGGGGCCCTTCGCTGCAGGCTTGCATGAGCAAGCCTGCAGCCGAAAGTTAGGAACCAGTGGTCATAATACTGTTGCTTCCGAACCAGAATACCAGCTTTTAACTGGTGGTACGTTCACCGATTGACAAACCCCTACTTGCGAGCCATTGGGCAGGTGTAAGCAGGGGGCGGCTTTGATCAAGCAAACCTGGACATACAGGTTTGCATGAGTGAACACTGTACCTCCAACAGTTGATAAATACCAGCCTAAATATCAGGCAAATCTATTCAAACATTCAAGATTCATGAATATGAAGAAAATATAATTTAAAAAAACTCAATTAGATTTATTGTATTGCTGTACAGTGCAGCAATAACCTATTAGTGCCTGACTGAGATTGTAGCATTCCTTAGTACACAGAGAAAGAGAAATAAATACTGTGGTATACTATTCTGCTACTTCAATATCTGTCTAATGCTTGGGCCTAGTCAGCCATTAATAAGTACTTCCATGATTATTATATATCTGTTCAAGTAGTGTAAATATGCATGTTTACAATGCTGATGTAGCCTGAACACCAGGAAGGCTATTTGTTTCAGTACACACATAAAAATCAAGATAATTCTTCTATAAAAGGATATTTTTTCTTTACATTAGCCTTTCATTATTTTTGCATTCTATTTGGTGCAAGTGTCCCACTTAAAAATCTGAAATCTTAAAAAGCTTCCTCAAATGTAAAAAGCATTCAAATGCAATCAAACTTTTTTTTTTTCCAAACAGAATATAATTTAACTAATGCAAAGTTAGCTTAATGAATATAGCATATTAAATACAATTTGCTTCTAGTTTGATGCACCACATGAATATTTAGCGTATTTTAAACTCTAAAGAATCAAGTGATTCATTTGAGAAAATGTATCATTCCATGAATAAAATATGATCATGTTTATTGTATGTTGTCTTGATATCTCTTCTGGAAATGCCATTTATAGATTTGTGTCACTCAATATTAGTTCAGAGATACATTCACGTTTAACGTTTTCCTCCAGGGATTTAACAGTAGAGAAGTACTTTGACTTGTGTTGGACAGCTGTACTAATCAATAAAAAAACATTGAGGATAGCCACTTGTATAAAACACTTATTAGAGTAAGCACAGTGGCAATGATAATTCGAATGTTGCTGACAGCATATTACTATGGTTATTTTATTGTTTTAATTTGCTGCTTGACAAATGTACACAGATCTGACTGGAAATGTTAATGCTTTTCAGATTAAATTTAAAGCTATCTTTCTTGCATAGGACCATAGAGAAACAAACGGAAAAAAAAAAAAAAAAACAACATTGTCACATTGCTACTAATATAAACTCATATCTATTGCTCAATCTCTTGTTTTTATTTCTATAGCAAACTCATTCTTAGCTTATTGGATTTTGCCTTCTGGCTCCTGAAAGCTGCATATTTTTATACTGATTTCCCAGACCTGAAAAAAAAATGTGACTAATAAAAATATTTAAAATGTTTTTTTTTTCATGGTGCTGTATATGTACATTATGCTGCAAACGCGGAATCTTATAACTGTATATTGAATAAATGATATAAGGAAATTAAAGGGACATTAAACACTAAGGGCTAGATTACAAGTGGAGCTCTAAATTATCATGCGCACGCAAACAGGCAATTTGCTCGTTTGCGGGTGCGTGATAATTAACCAAGTTACTGGTTATTCCTACCACAAGCTCTCGGTTAATTTTATAAATGAGCCCCAAATTCCCCCCAAATACAGTGTAGTGTATTTCATTAAAAAATAAAGATAGCAGCATCTTTATTTTTTTTATATTAA
Organism: Bombina bombina; assembly: GCF_027579735.1. Lineage (NCBI taxonomy): Eukaryota > Metazoa > Chordata > Amphibia > Anura > Bombinatoridae > Bombina > Bombina bombina. The sequence goes on along the minus strand of NC_069504.1, from coordinate 66,542,565 downwards.
ATAACTGCACTAGGCAGTATTTTGGGGGTAAAGTTGGCATGAGTGGGATGTTAGAAAAAAATGGTACTGAAAAGTGCCTTTACATTGTGGTCTATGGGAACTGTGTGTTCCCAGTAAATATATATGTATATGCTTATATACATATATATTTATGTATTAATATGTATATATACCCATATTAATACATAAATATATATGTATATAAGCATATACATATATATTTATATGCGTTACCATCGCTGCGCTACTTACCCCCTCCGCTGCGCTTAGGTTCTGATGCCGTCTCTGATGACATCAGAAAGAGGATCCCATTGGAGCCTATGGAAGCGCGCTCTCATGAGCACAATGTTTCCTAGCAATGTGAATGGGAGCTCATGTTCACATTGCTGACAACTTGTAATATTAGCGCACATTAGTGTGCTCTGGTATTACACAGTGGAGCGCTAAATATCACTTTCCACCTTTGCGAGAAAAAACAGTGAGATCTGCAAAGGTGAAATGTTAAGAAAATATCCCAGAGCTGGAAGAGTAATTTCAGCTACACCCATGGAACGTTCCTGTTCAGATCACTAGCAGAGACGGGGAAAATTATATAATAATAAATAAAACAATACTCCTTCAATTTCATATTATAAATATGATTTTCAGAACGGTTTATGTATGTGCACTGTAGTTTTATTAAAATTTCTACTGTGCGACTTAAAATAGTTTGTTCCTGAATAATATCAATACAGTTTTGTGTTATGTTGCAAAAAAAGTTTGTTACAATTTTAATGTGATTAAACAATACAATTTTTGCTACATATTTTTATTTAAATATTTTATTTGTTTATTTTATATGATTTTTAAGTTAATAGTAAATGGATCATACTCAGATTGGACAAAGGTAATCAGTGGCTTCCATCAGGGATCAGTACTGGGCCCTGTTCTTTTTAATATTCTTATTATTTACTTGGAGCAAGGATTAAATAGCAATATATATCTTTGCAGAAGATACAAAGCTGTGTAAGGTCATTAGGTCAAAGCAGGATTAACTAGTGTTAAAGGGGATCTGCAAAAATAAGAAGTATGGGCAAGTAAATGGAAAATGAGATTTAATTTGGGAAAATGCAAGGTTCTACCTTTTGGAAGCAAAAATAAGCAGGCAATCTAATATTTAAATAGGACTAGACTTAGCCAAACAGAGGACGAAATGGATTTGGGAGTAGTAATAGATAACAAGCTAGATATGGGTGCACAATACAGGGCAGTGGCTTCTAAGGCTAATAAGATATTAACATGTATTAAAAGAGGCCTTGATTCAAGGGACAAAAGCATAATTCTGTCACTATATAAATCACTAGTAAGACCTCACCTTGAGTATGGAGTGCAGTTCTTGGGATCGATCTCAAAAAAAGATATTGCAGACCTTGAAAAAGTTCGGAGAAGGGCCACAAAGCTAATAAGGGGAATAGAGAATTTAAGATATAAGGAGAGGTTAGCCAAACCGGCTCTGTTTTCTCTAGAAAAAAGGTGCTTGAGAGGTGAAATGATTACTTTATATAAATGTATTCAAGGCTCATATACAGAGATGGCAAAAGCTCTGTTTATTCCAAGAAAATTGTTTATGACAAGAGGTCACAATTTAAGACTGGAGAAAAGGATATTTAATCGTCTGCAATGGAAACATTTTTTCACTGTAAGAGTAATACAATTGTGGAACTCATTACCAAAGGAGGTAGTGAATGCCAATACCTTATATACATTTTAAAATGGTTTGGATACATTTCCAGCAAGAAACATAATTCATGGATATGATTGCTTGTGTTAAGTGGGTCACCTTTTAATGGGATTAAGTTTAGCTCATCTGGAGCTTTCTCTCAACCTCATCTACTATGTTACTATGTTTTACTAGAAGCTTTTTTGTTAATGTAAATATAATGCAAACAAGCTTCTATTTCACATTGAAATGCAATGACACACATTTCAGTTTAGATCTTTCAAATTAGGAAGCACACTGTTTTAAAGGTAAAAATTGCCTTTAAAGGGGGCGTAGCTAAGCCTTGCTGAATGATAGCTTCTTAATGCAATAGCTCCCAGGCCCTAACTCTCCCAGGCTAATGAATGGCAAACTATCTGCTACTTACCAACCTTTTGTGTGCTGCAGGAGCCACACACACTGCTTTAAAGCATCGGGGACTGCCCGGAGACGTACCGAAAAATAGCGTTTGACATCAGACACCTCAAACAAAATCAAAGATTATGAATCACTACCTCAAACAGTCAGAACCTACACCATTATCTGCAGAAGTGCAAGCCTGCAATTCGGTCAAAGTCAATGACATACAAATACATCAGTAAGCAACTGAAGACACTTCAGCCACTATTACCAAAGATGATCTGAAATTATTGTCTTCCAAAGAGGACACGAAAGAAATTATGACAGAAATTTGCTCTTTATTTAGGGAAATAAAAAAGATAGCTAGATCGCAGAATCTCCACACTAGAAAATAGTTATGAAACTGCCAAGACATACAACAGGTCTTGCAACTTCTCTACACACAAGATGAGACAATACGCTATCTAATGGATAAAGTAAAGAACTTAGACAATACGGTCCACCTGAATAATCTCTGAATAAGAGGCATTCCCGAGCCTATTCTACCTCAAGCCATCAATAGATATCTGCAAAACCTATTTAGGACTATAAACAGCATACCGAACTCCCTTGAACTAGGTATAGAAAGAGCTCATAGAGCACTCCGTTTAAAACCACCAAACCAAGCACCCCAATGAGAAATAGAGGTAACATTTTTACTTTATAAGGATAAAGAAAACATTTTGAAAAACACACTCTTGAAACGCCAAGTAATGCACGCCGGAATGCCCATCCAAGTATTCGCTGACCTAAGCCCATCCACACTTCAAAAGAGAAGGGAGCTTCAAAGAATCACAACCGTGGGAACAGAATATCGGCCACAAATGGGGGTTCATGGTCAGCATCATAGCACATAAGGAAGAAAGAGTTGCTACCTTCAATAACATGGAAGACCTTCAGACCTTTTGTGACATACTGCAAATTAAAATCAACCCTCCTGCTGACCCATCTGTCAACTCCCAAGTCTCCAAGACTACAGGAGCTCCTCAAACAGAAAACACATGATATGCATAAACAAACTATGTGACATCCTTTTGCACACTATCCGCAGATTCCCCTTCTTACAAGAGGACTATGACATATCACCCAACATAATTCTCACATACTGAATTCTACAAAGGGCAAGTACCAAAATGTTATAAAGGTGCTTTAATAATAATTAGTTCTACTAACTTTTTATGCTCACAAAACTGTAGTACCAGTTATTTTGACATTATTGCCCACTGTTAAAGTTTTATGTCAATTGGTGATAGGTGGTTGCCATGTTTTAATATAGTGTTTGCAGTCACCTAGCGCAAAATAGGTATGTTGCGTACTTGTGTACAAGGGCATCAGGAAACCTTCAATGTCTCCACCTGCAGCATTCCAACTACAGTTAATCTTTATTTTAATTGGTTTGCAGTTAGGATCTATTTATAATATATTACCTTTACTATATTTAAGTTATTAGCCTGGGGGTAGGGGATACTATTGTATTATTTGTATTGTTCAATTTGATCTGTTCTTTTCTTTGTATATTCTGCCTCGCAGTATTTGCATTGTGTAACTTCACTGATACACCACCTGTCATACACAGACATTCAAAAACAGCAAACTTCAGACCTCCTCCATTCTATACGTCCTCAATCATAACCCCTTATCTTTGATAGACAGAACTATCAAATAACCACTGTAGTTGAGAGAGACCCCTCTAACCTAACTCCACCCTTCCTTCTTCTCTTTCCCATCACCATCCCTCAAACACAAACTCTGTAAAAGAAACTCAAACATAAATATCTTTACAGTTCATCATAATTAATGCTAAAGGATTGAATAGCCTCAATAAAAGGTTGATTGCCTTCTGTGAATTATATAGGTCTCAAGGAGACATCAGCTATTAGTGGGAAAACACTTCAAGAAAGGAAAGGAACCCAAGTCACTCAGCAATAGATATCAAACAGCAAACTTATGAAGACCACATTAAAATTCTAGGCCACACATGTCAAAAAGACAACAATGGGAGAAAGGGAGATTTGATATAGTGATAGGCCTCTTTTTTGGTAGACTGATCACACTTGCCAACTTCTACTTGCCAAATCAGAACCAACACATAACATTGAAAAAGGTAACACAACAACTACTGGAACTCTCAAAGGGCATTATCTTCCTAGGATGAGTCTTTAATATCACTTTAGATCCCACCTTAGATACCTCAAATTGAAACTCACACCAACCTAAAAGAGTGATTAAATCAGTATACATACAAATGTCCCAATTACTATTACATGGTACATGGAAAACATTACACTGCACAGAAAGAGACTACTCCTTCTATTCCCACCCACACGGCTCCTACTTTAGAATTGAATACCTTATGACTGAAACCATAGGGCTATCATTGGTCACTGGGGTATACATATTCCGACTATCATGGTCAGACCACTCTCCTGTATCCAATCACTTCTAATGGCTGGGCATGCCTCTTACATCTTTCATATGGAGGTTAGATGAGCAAGCCCTAGATAACAGCTTGGCTTAAGATTAATGTAGAAAAAACACTCAGAGAATACGTAAACCATAACACACTGGAACTCCACGTGCCCTCCACCATATGGGAAACTCACAAATGTGTTAATAGTGACAAACTTCTTCAATTAAAATCCCAACAAAATAGTCATCTCCTGAACTCGCTTCTTTCTCAACTATCATACTGGACTGGGAAAAGCAATATATAAAAGATCCATCCTCCAAAATAATTACTCAATTCCTATTGTTAGTGAGAGAAAACCTTAACTCCCACTTATTAAAGCAGATCTAATTAAAAGTTTTACATCTGCGCCAACACTACTAATGAGACAAACCAGGATCGCTCCTGGCTAAAGCTTTAAAATGCCAACAGCTTAAACATACGTCCATGAACTCAAAGATAAATATGGGAAAACACTTAAATACAGCCTAACTATAGAAAACGCTTTAAAAAAAATACTAATACTCCTTATACAATCTCAGAGACAAGCCTAATAACTCAACCAAACACACGGAAGAGAGGACTACTTTTTGGATCTTAAATTACCTAGGCTTTCTCCTGAATACACGGAAAACCTAAAATCCCCAAATTCCATAGACATAATTTCCAAGGAGATAAAAAGCATGCTCAATGGTAAAAGCCCAGAACCTGATGACTTTAGCATAAAATATTATAAAACTTTTGTCACACAATTAGCACCCCACATTTCCACTCTAGTCAACACTTTTTTAGACAAAGGTGGGTTCCCACCTAGTATTCTAGAGACCAACATTAAAGCGTTGCCCAAGCTGGGGAAAAACCAAGCAGACCAGAAAACTTCTGCCCAATATCCCTACTTAACACGACGTAAACATTTTCAACAAAATCCTAGCCAACAGGATAAACAGATTCATGCCCACCTTGATCCACTTGGGTAGGATAAAGAAAAGGAAGCAATAGACAGCACCCAGATTCCCACAGCAATAATTTCTACAGACTTGGAGAAGGCCTTCCATAGGGTGATTTGGCCATTCTTAAAAGTGACACTTTCCCATATGAACTTTTCCAATAAATTAATTTAATTATCTTCACCTATTTGAATCTCCCTCAGCAAGAATTAAAGTAAATAGCATACTCTCAGACAAATTTCAAATAACTAATGGAACAAGACAGGACTACCCAATGTCACCCATACTATTCACATTATCTATTGAGGCTTTAGCCATAGGATAAGAGTTGATGACACACACATTTCAGGGATAAAAATTGTTAAGTCTGAATACAAGCTAGCCATGTACTCAGATGCCATGCTGCTAACCCTTTAGAAATCTAAGTACATAACTCCCAAGAGTCTTGCAGGTCTTCAGTGACTACAGCAAGGAATCTAATTTTCAACTAAACCTTAGGAAATTAGAGATCTTGAGCATATAAGTACCCTAGAAATCCCTAACTCAGATCATGATAGGATGCTCCTTATATATTTAAATGAAAAAAAAAATAAGTATCTGTGAATTTACCTCTTCCCAGACCCACAGACACTATTTGAAGCTAATTACAAACTACTTAAAAATAACATCATAGGAGATATCTCAAATAGGAGAAATAAATCAATATCCTGGCTAGGTAGAATTGTATATGTACTACAGGCCTTGCCTATAACATTACTTAACAAATTGGGACATTTATTCATGAATGCTTTTAAAGAGACTTATGTCAATGCTAATAATTTGTTCAAACAATTTGGCGCCACCTGGAGGCGCTTTATAGAGGATGTCTTTGGCGTGTGGTGGGGCAGCATTGAGACCTTGGAAGGATTTGTCCAGTCCCTAAATTCAGTCCTTGTCTGCATAGAATTTACATTAACGTATAGTGAAGTATCAGTTGATATTCTAGATACTAGGGTCTATAAAGAGATAGAACGCATAAATGTAGATCTCTATAGAAAAAATACTAACAAGAATACTTTGCTAACATTTAACAGTTTCCACCCTACTAGATAAAAGGAGTCATTTATAGTGATGATATTGCAAAAATTATAAGAAGATATTGGGCTATTTTAAAAGATTGTAACAAAGATATAAGCACATTTCAACAAAAACCAATGATGGTGTATAAAAGAGTGAAAAATCTCAGGGATCATTTATTGAGGATTGCTGTTTGACCAGAGAAAGTCATAATTCAGAGTTTCATAACACAAAAATCCATTGGTTCATACCCATGTTGGGTTGTTCCAATTGTCACTCAATGATACCTCCTATATTTTATATTTAATTAAATGCCCATGTTCCATGATATATGTAGGTGAGTCAATTAAGTCAGGGAACGCATTAATCAACATAAATCTAATATCAGATGTGTCACATCACTTTTTTAAAAGCTGGACACAATATCAGCCAATTAAGATGGCAAGTCATTGATCATGTAGGAAGGTTAAGGGGAGGAGGTGACAGAGAAAATATATTAAAGCAAAAAAAACTTATTGAATATACCACCTAGAGAGTATGCACGCTAAAGGTTAAATAGGGAGATTGATTATTCAGTGTTTGTGTGAAGCTAGACAAGGTTAGAAGTGAGATGGGCTGTTACACAGTATATGGACTGTGAAATTAAACAATATGAGAAATGGCTACTAGATGGAGTTAGTAAATGGTAACATGTTTTTGTAACCATCTGATTGTAATGATTGTTGTTAATTGTTAGGCCTATAAATTAGAGGCTGAAGTAAGTTTGTAACATATGCATGGTTAAGGCCAGTGGGGTCAAAACATTGCATGTTATTGAATATGTCTTAACAAAATAAGAGATTGTCTCTGAGATCTAAAGTGGTACTGTGGGATTCATTGTTCTTCCTAAGATATTGAGGGGTGGCAGTATTCCCTTCCATGTGCACCCTATATCTCAAAAAGTTTGATCCTATGAAGCTTTATTGTTGTGCCCAGTCTGGATACATAATTACTTTACAAATGTATCAAGTATTCCTGGCCAATAAGACACCATGGCTAATAATTTCTGGAAATTCTTCTACATATGATTGTACACACACATGTTGTCTGAATGATAAAAAGTCTGGCTTCTCAATATTCTGTATGGTTCCTAATTATTTAATAAGTGTGCCAACTCTTGACATTAAGAGAGCATAATTTTGGTTTCTGGTCAAGGTTGTTTCTGTTGGACTAGGGAATTATGATTGACTCGGATGTACTAATCTGAGTCTGTGATTCACGCTTTGAGGTAGCAATTACCAAAGAATGCGGTCATGGAGGTAAAAGTCCATATTTTATTAAGTGTCTTTCCAAAACAAGATAAAAGCAAACATTATTATTATTATTATCAGGTATTTGTAGAGCGCCGACAGATTCCACATGAAGGGTAAGAGACACAGCCTTAAGCGTTTTGGCTTCACATCACCTTACTTATAGACCTATGTCTCCTGATCCCTACCCAAATATATATATATAGACAGAGCTGCAATCGGATAGGTGTACATTAAAGTCAACACTTAAAGAAACAGTATAGCATATAGAGTAAATACAATTAACAGGACAATATTCCCTCCTAAAACATTAAATGAAGTACATCCAAACATTAATATTTACACTTTGAGGTGCCGTGTAATGTTATGCTGCAGCTTCTGTAGTGCAGATTAATGACAGCTTGGGGCCCACTAGACTCTGGAAGGTGGCTTGTGAGTGGATGTGGTTGTATGAAGTATGAAGTGAGGAGTTAATGCAAGAATGATTGCTGGAGATTTAAGAGGGATACTAGAAATTGGAGCTACCAATCACAGCTCTGTCATCTGCATATCCATAGTGACCCATTCATATTCTTCCTGTTTGCTAAGCAGGTGAGGAGCAAAGTCCAGTGCATTTCATTTTTGAATATAAGCAGGGTTCCAAAATACTTTTCTAATACCATTGTAATAAAACCTGTTGTCCAAGATTAATTTATAAATGGATGTATCTCGAAAATGAGAATTGTACAAATGTAATTTTAGACAACCATATTTAATACACTGTATTTGATCATGTCCAAAATTGCAAAAAATCTGGAATAAAATTTTTTGCTGGTTAAATAATATTGTAAGAGTAAAATACAGTTTGGTAATTTGGAAATTCTAATGTTTAATGTGGATAAATTGAAACAAACTTATCAAAAATGTATGGAATTAACTATCCTACTTGCTAGGAAATAAAGACAACATCTAAATTATCATGTTTATTAAAAATGACTGCATGATCATTGAACAATTTGATGTATTTACAGATGTGGATAAAAGAACAAAACAATTTTTGGATAAATAGAAGCGTTTTATTCTAACAATAAATAAACAAAGACAAATACTATATCCCTTCATGAGCATAAAGTCTTTATAGAAGAACAATTTAAAGGAAAATAGGCTTCCTTAGGTAGTAATACATAGTTGATTTAGGCCCATTTTGGTATATTTTACACCCCATTTTCATTGCAAAATGCGATCATATTGCAAAAAATGTTAACTTTTTCACAATCTTTGGGGTTCTCACTGAAATTATTTACATACCGTTTTTGTAGTCATAACACAAATGGATGTAAAAGCTTCTCCGGGATCCCCTTTGTTCAGAAATAGCAGACATGCGTGGCTTTGCCATTGCTTTTTTGTAATAAGAATGCCACTAATTGCAGCAGTGCACCACACTTCTGAAATTCCCGGCAGTTAAGGGATTAATCAGGTAGCTTGTAAGGTCAAGTTTAGCTATAGTGTAGCTATTACCCTCTCACCTGACACCTACCTGATCTCTTCCCTCCCTCACCCCACTGGTCACCATCTTAGATACTGGCAGACAGTCTATCAATCTGAAGTTTTTTTTATATATAATTTTTTTTAACTTTTCTGGTGGCTGTCTGCTATATATAAAGAACATTTTTTTTTCTAAATGAAGAAAATATGTACAGTATTTCTATTAAGAACATTTTAATATATACTAAAATGTATTAAAATATTGCATATATATACATAGTATTTGACTGGAAAGGGCTCAAAAATGTGTGTGTGTGTGTATATATAAATGTGTGTGTGTTTATATGTACCTATGTGTGCCCACATTTAAGCACAATAAATACATGTGTATACACACATATACACATATAGAGACATATATACATACACACACACACACACACACATATATATATATATATATATATATATATATATAATATACAGCAAATCATGTCCGCCCACCATATGATAAATCAGCCCCTTACAGTTTATGCTAGGGGTAGATTTATCAATGTGTTGTAGCGGATCATGTCCGCCAGACATCGATAAATGCGGACAGCATACGCTGTCGGCGTTTATCATTGCACAAGCATTTCTAGTGAGATGCTTGTGCAATGCTGCCCCTGCACATTCACGGTCAGCCGCTAGCAGGGAGTGTCAATCAACCCGATCGTATCTGATCGGGCTGATTGCTGTCAACTACCTCAGAGGTGGTGGACGAGTTAAGGAGCAGTGGTCTTATGAGCCGGAAAGTACGGGGTTAGATAGCAGCATCTGCTGCTTGGTAAATCTACCCCCTAGGTCTGAAATCGTGCTAATTCTTCAAGCTCAGTTTCTGTTTGTACCTGAGCGCAACCATATACTTTCAACTTGCAATATGCATGGTAGGTAGCGCGATTGCGATATTGTTTATTGTGTCCCTAACATTAACGTGCCACTTGTAATATAGCTCTAGCAATACATATAAATTAATATTTCCTCATGCTAAGCACAAATTACCTTGGTGAAAATCACAAAAAGTAGATCCCTACTTTTGAAGTATGGCCACCTATGCTTTAAATCGTGCTGCCACACAATCAACCTTTCCATAGCTTCCTTAAAACTATGTAGTTTAATATGTGGAGAAAGAACATATTATTTAACAATTCTAATTTGTTTAAAAAAAACTTATTTAATGATTTTCTACATAAAATTACAGTTAAAAGGACAGTCTACTCCAGATTTTTTGTTGTTAAAAAGGAAAGATAATTCCTTTATTACCCATTGTTAGGGATGGGCTAATGTTTCTAAGTTTATATACTTTTGTAAAAGATTGGAATCCACCCCAAGATTAAAAAAACAAAACAAACATTGAATTAGTAACTGTTTACCTACTCTAGTACAAGGTTTTTAAGCAATCTTGCAATAAATTAACAAACTAGGTGAATGTGTTTTTGATATAACACCTTCTTTGCTGCAATTAATTTTTAATAATCAAACCCCATCCACCATTGCCTTATTTTTAAGAATATGTCTAGACTTTTTACTGAAGTAAACTTGTTTCCATAATTTTGCCATTTTAGCTTGAATTGTTTTGGAGTTTCATATTGTATAACCCTTGATGAGGCAATTTAGAAACAGATTTAAGGTAAGGTTAAGCTTAAATTGTCTTCAGTGTGTATTTTCAATACTCAAAACGGGAAAATCATGAAAGTATAATGCAAAAGTTGATTTACTTTCCATAATTAAACATTTTATATTATTACCGCAAGATTTGTAATGCCCCTTTATTGTAACAGTAATATTTAATTGTATGTTTTGTTGAGACAAACACAAAATTCATTTTCACCTTAAAATACATTTTAACCAGGGCTCCAAAAATACTAGCTTTGACTTTTGTACTTTTTTTTTTTTTTTAAGATTCTTCCTATTCTTGTTATAATTAACACTGGATATTGCATATTTCATATAAATTTTGAAATGCTGACATTTAAAGCATATTTTTAATATACCTCAAAAAGATAAGGAAAATAATTGTATCTATCCTCAGCAATGTCCACATATCTGTAACGGTATATCTATTTACATGCCATATTAATGTGTATTTACATTTAATATTGCACTGAACTGAATTTCATTTCAGAAGGCAAAGAATAAACACTAGATACTTAACTCATTGATAGGCTAAATCAATATGATAATCACATCAGTGACATAACAGAAATAAGTGTCTCCAAGCATATCAGCTATGCTCCTTCATTTCTGAATTCTAATGTAATATCCTACATACCTCTGATTACATCTTGAATTTTGTTTATGTATAATGACTATAGCTGTTTTAATAACATCACAAAGAAACAGTACTGCAATTTAATTTCATTTTCATTTAAAGGGCCATGATACCCAAATGTTGAATCACTTGAAAGTGATGCAGCATAGCTGTAAAAAGCTCTATGTAAAAAAAAAAAAAGATATTTTCCTTAAAATATCCTAAGTATTCAAACCCCATTGTAAAGGACTTTAAGCAGCAAATCAGTATGCCTGTCCTGGGACAAGCAAGAAAGTGAGCCTCATGCATACTCATGTTATTTCCCTATTCAGTTTAAGGAAGTTTACTATGAAATCTCATGAGAGTTAAGTGAAATCTCATGAGATCACAGTAAAAGAGTTCATGACCTCAGCACTGTTGATGCTGATTGGCTGCTGTTTATTTCTTCATTTTTTATTTTTTTACCTGTAGCTGGACAGCATCTGACGTATAACTGTTTACACAGGACTTACTCTGTTAAGCTGAGGAGATTGTGCGGTAAAACATCTTCCTTTTTTACATAGAGATGCTCAGGTGATATTTTCTTGTCAGCTTTTTACAGTTATACTGCATCAGTTTTACATAATTTAGCATATGAGCATAATGTCCCTTTAAGTAGTCTCTTCCATCTTAAATGTATAAAAAAAATCTGACAATAAACTCCATGGAAAAGCTTTCATATTAAAATTAAGTGGATAGATAGATTGATAGAGCGATGATGGATACATCAATGATAGATAGATAGAGAGATGATGGATAGATGATAGATAGATAGATAGATAGATAGATGATAGATAGAATGCAGATTAAAATTAATAATTGGTAATGATAAGATATGTTATATTTTTACTAGGGGGGGAGCAAAATATTAGCACAATTGTGAGCTAACATTACTCTTAAATCAAATGTTGTGCTCAAAAACTCACGTTTGATTTTGCTTGAGCGCTAAGATTAAGGTGTGTTAAACCTTCACTCAAGTAGTGAAGTACTTCAGTTAGATATCAACTATGGTGTTGTATTGTAAATTTTAAACACTGCACACATCATACACACAGACAGATACAAATACTCACATACATAAAGACCTTTGAGCTCTTCCATAAATCTTAATTTCACATTTAGGGCCAGGTTTATTTATATATTTATAAAATATTTTACCAGGAAGGATACATTGAGATTTCTCTCGTTTTCAAGTATGTCCTGGGTCCACAAAACATTGAATTGATACAATAGGGTACAATAAAATACAAAAACAATAATAATACACAATATATGCAAACATTTAACATAGAACAGGTAGGAAACATATGTTCAACTATGGCAGGTGCATTCTGTTTTGAGATATGTAGAGAGGGATCTCTTAAAGGATATTAGGCTTGGGGAAGGTTTGAAAGTGTGCGGGAGGTTGTTCCATAATTGTGGTGCTCTGTAGGAAAAGGAGGATCGAGCTGCTTTCTTTTTGTATTGAGGCAAGCTAAATAATTTGCTGGTACTAGATCAGAGGTTATAGGAGGTGGGAATAGCCGGGTAGAGCATTCTGCTCAGGTAGGGTGGGAGCTTCCCAGAAAGGTTCTTAAACACAAGGCTGGAAAGATGGAGGGTGTGCCGGGATTCCAACGACAGCCAGTTTAGTTTTTTTAGCATGTCACAATGGTGGGTCCTGTAGTTACATTGTAGCACAAAGCGGCAGAATGAGTTATACAATGTATTTAGTTTATTAAGGTGAGTTTGCGGTGCAGGTGCATGTACTACATCCCCATAATCCATCATTAGCATTTTGCTGTATAATCTTTTCCTTTACTGTAGGGCTGAGGCAGGATTTGTTTCTGTACAGGGCACCTAGTTTTGGATAAAGTTTAGATGCAAGTTTTTCTATGTGGAGGCCAAAAGATAGATTGGGGTCTAACAACATACCCAAGTATTTGAAAGAGTGGACAGCGGTCAGTGTGCAATTTGATTTTGTTTTGATGCATAGATGGGAATTTTGTAGTTTGTGTAATTTAGGTCCCGTTCCAAAGATAATTGTGACAGTTTTGTCAGTGTTAAGGAAGATTTTGTTTTTTGAGATCCACTTTTCTACCTCTGTGAACTAGTCTTGGAGCACTGCTTCAAGCTGCGGCAGATCGGAATTGTTTGCATAGATTACCATGTCATCTGCGTACATGTGTACAGTTGAGGATTTGCAGACATTAGGCAGTTCATTTATAAATAATATGAATAGTAGGGGGCCGAGAATGGAACCTTGGGGAACACCACACATGACTGGGAGAGGGAGGGAGTCGCTGTCAGAAATGGACACATATTGTGATCGATCCGATACATATGATCAAAACCAGGTTAACGGACGATCAGCTATACCTGAGTTTTTTAGCTTGTTAGTTAGTACTAGTCAGTAGTATGTTGTGGTCTACTGTGTCAAAGGCCATTGCAAAATCAAGGAAAAGTGGAGTGATTTGGGCGAAAACCTGATTGATCAGGGGTCAGATAGTTAAATTGTTGGTAATACTCACATAATTGCATAAGGACACATTTTTCTAAGATTTTTGACAATACTGGGAGCAAAGACATAGGGCGATAGTTTGAAACTAAGGTTAACTCCCCACTTTTATGGATAGGCACTACTCTTTTCAGCGCACTGAGCTTCAACAGCATTGCTGGGATTTGATCAGGTCCAGATTGTTTTTTAATTTTTAGATTATTAAGGTGTTTCTTAATGACATTGATGGGTACAGGTCTAAAATTGAACTTCTCTATATTGGGTCTTTGCTGATTTAGTGGGGCCTGATCCTCATTTGTAGTTTCAGGATGCATGTCATTTATTAGTTTGTCAATCAGGGTGGTGGAGCATCCGACAAATTAATTGTTAAAGGCATTTGCTACTTCTAAGGGGAGTTGCAGGGTTTGGTTGTCCACATTCACAGTTGAGGGTTGGGAGTGGATTGGTGGAGTTTGTAAGTTATTTATGAGTTTCCAAAACTTTCTAGGGTTTGATATGTTATTGTTCTGATTTTCACAGAAATATTGGGCCTTGGCCAATTTTGTTTGTTTAGTGCATATATTTCACCATTGTCTATATACACAGTGATCGTTCATAGAGCCAGTATGCTTGAACTTTGACCACAATGAATCCCGAAATTGGTACATTTGAATGAGGTCAGCTGTAATCCAATTCAAGTGTGCTCCTTTTACTCTCACCTTGTGCAGCGGGGCATGTAAATTCCAAATTTGTAGTTCAGACTGAAAGAATTCAACTGCAGCGTCTAGATCTGGGATTAGGTATAATCTGTGCCAGGGGAGGTTCTTGATGTCATTTAGAAATGATTGAAGATTACATTTTTTGAAGGACCTGGTGATTTTAATCTTGGGAGAGGATTTAGTTTCCTTTATTTTGCGCACGCAGTACACTAAGCAGTGGTTACTGAAATTGTTAGAGAGAACACCTGCATCCTGGATTTGGTCTAGAGAAGGGGAGAGAATCCAATCGAGCAGGGTGTGATTATGGCTTTTGATGTTTATGCAAGTTGGGGAGGAGATTAATTGCATTAGCTGCAAAGATTTAAACAGCGAGCAACAACTATTATTTTTCGGATTCAGCCAATCAATATTAAAATCTCCAAAAACTAAAATTTCACTTTTTGGGTTTTGAGCTATGGTTTCACTAAGGAGATGTTGTATGTCAGAAATGGAATGCATAGGGGAGCTAGGTGGGCGATAGATTCCTGCAACAATGATTGATTTACTGCACAGGATCTCAATTGTGCCAGAAAGGAAATCATAGGTGGCATGAGAGCTAGATTTTTGTAAGGGGGTATACTTTGTGGAATTGTCAACATAAATTACAATGCCGCCTCCTCTCTTTGCTCTGTCATTTCTATGGCATGAATACCCATGTATTGCAATGGCAGAATCAGATATTTTTGCAGTTAGACACGATTAAGAGATCACAATGATTTTGGACCTGTATTGTAAACACCAAGCTTGCAGTGCATCAATTTTTGGTAGTAAGCTGCAGATATTACAGTGCACAAAGGAGATGCCTTTTTTAGCAGGAAGGCTAGGAATGGCATTTGTTAGGGGACAATGGTTAGACTCTACATCATTTGCATGGGCAAGCAACATAAGGATTCGAATTTGGACATAGTTTTTGTTTGGCCATATAGTGAATGGGATACTTTATAATTTTGTGAGGTAGGGGTAGGAGGGTTATTGTTTATAACTCTCCACCAACACTCAGCAGATAAGTTACAGTAACATAGCAGGCCATGGTGCATGGTAATTTGTTTTCCAGTTTGAGGTGTGTGCTTATGGCAGTAATGATGTGAACAAAATTGGAGTGAGAAAAGGGTTATCATGAATATCAGTATGGTCATATTTGGATTCATGTTAGTGGTATGAGGTGTGTAGATGGAAATAAAACAAAAATAGTATAAAATTAAAAAAAGAAATAAAAGTATATATTATCAATGTGGGATATATAGCTATTTTTAGGGGGAGAGGGTATGTATTCTATAGGGTTAAGTGAATGGAAGGATGTGCTGATCACTGTTTGCAGCTGTCAGTTTAGGAGAATGAAAGTTGTGTAGGAGACTATCTATAAATGAGGAAATGATCTTGCGGTGGGGTGAGGGGCAGGGTGGGAGGGAAACTATCTTCCAGAGGTACCTGATTGTAGAGGGCAGTGGGACAGCTGAAACATGCAGGTCTGCAAATTTCTTTGTGGAAGATATACTTTAAATTCAGCTGAGGGAGAGAGATATATTAGTGTTAGATGGGCCTGCAAAAAAAGTTAAGGGAGGGGGTATCTATGGACATTTGAGCTAGGGGTCGTTCAGGCAAAAAAACACAGGGAAAGCTCACAATTACAGAGATAAGAAAGGTATATATGTAGGGAAATAAAACCATTAAACAAGGAACAAGAAAGATATATGGTTGCAAGTAGAGCGCTATTTAACGATCCCACTTGAGCGTTAACTGCTCTAGAAGTAAGATTTTTGCACACATCAGATTGCACTCCTATTATAAGTTAAAAGTTAAAAAAAAAAAAGATGCACGAAAACAGCGGCAATAAACCGTATATTTGCTTGCGCACAACTGTTAGCGCTCCACTCATAATCTAGCCCTTAATATGTATAAATAAAAGTGTAATAATTTAATATATTTTTATGTGTTTTGTTATGCATATTTTTCAAGCATTAAAACTTTGTCAGGTCTTCAAAACCAACATTATTCAACCGTAATTTTTGTTTTGCGCAACACTTCACTGGTCCAGATGTGGTTTTACACTCCAACTCCCGCAGGGGCAGTCCTCATAGAAATCTATAAAAAAGGGCTGAGGTGGGGATAGGAGGGTTATTTTTTATAATTCTCCCCCATCACTCAGCAGATAAGTTACAGCAACAGAGCAGGCCATGGTGTATGATAATTTGTTTTCCAGTTTGAGGTGTGTGCTTATGGCGGTAATGATGTGAACAAAATTGGAGGGAGAAAAGGGTTATCACGAATGTCAGTATGGTCATATTTGGATTCATGTTAGTTGTATGAGATGTGTAGATGAAAAAAAAAAAAAAAGTATATACTATCGATGTGGGATATATAGCTATTTGTAGGGAGAGAGGGTATATATTCTATAGGGTTGGAAGGATGTGCTCATCAGTGCTTTCCAGCTGTCAGTTTAGGAGAATGAAAGTTGTGTGGGAGACTATCTATAAATGAGGAAATGAGCTTGGGGGGGTAAGGGGCAGGGTGAGAGGGAAACAATCGCAGGGGCAGTCCTCATAGAATTCTATAAAAAAGGGCTGTCCATGCAGGTGGTAAATTGTCTCCCACACAAACAAGGAGAGCTCTCTGCTATGTAAAAGTTGACAATGGAGGGCGAAGTACAGAGTAAGAAAATGGTATGTTTTAAAAAATGAATATTACTTTTAATACAAATGAAATTACACTGCCTTCAGTATTTTAAATTCGCTGTCATTTTTGTATACATAGGTTTTCCAGAGAAATTAGTGTTTTGAGTATTTTGGTAAAAACTTGCCACCTTTTCACTTGCAAGAAAAAATATTCAGAACTGAAGTGTGAAAACGTTTATAGAATTATGCTGGGATTTGAGAGAAAATTTCATATAC
Source organism: Bombina bombina (assembly GCF_027579735.1). Classification (NCBI taxonomy): domain Eukaryota; kingdom Metazoa; phylum Chordata; class Amphibia; order Anura; family Bombinatoridae; genus Bombina; species Bombina bombina. The sequence continues at coordinate 66,524,775 of NC_069504.1, read as the reverse complement.
GCCCACATAATGCCCATTTTACGAAAAAAAAAAAAGAATTACGCTTTGTATTCTTTTCTATTAAGTACATATTCAGTGTTAGCCGTCTGATGAAGAGGATGCTCAGCATCGGGTGTCTTGGCGCTCTGCGCCGGATGGATGAAGATAGAAGATGCCGTCTGGATGAAGACTTCTGCCCGTCTGGAGGACCACTTCGCCCGGCTTGGATGAAGACTTCTCCCGGCTTCGTTGAGGACTTCGGCCCAGTTGGATGAATACTTCTCCCGGTAAAGTGATCTTCAAGGGGTTAGTGTTAGTTTTTTTTTAAGGGGGTATTGGGTGGGTTTTAGAGTAGGGTTGGTTGTGTGGGTGGTGGGTTTTAATGTTGGGGTGGATTTGTAATTTTTTTACAGGTAAAAGAGCTGATTACTTTGGGGCAATGCCCTGCAAAAGGCCCTTTTAAGGGATATTTGTAATTTAGTGTAGGGTAGGGCTTTTTTATTTTGGGGGGGGCTTTTTTATTTTGTTAGGGGTATTAGATTAGGTGTAATTAGTTTAAAAATCTTGTAATATGTTTATTATTTTCTGTAATCTAGTGTTTTTTTTTTTGTACTTTAGATAATTTAATTTAATTGTATTTAATTGTATTTAATCTAGGGAAATGATTTGATTATAGTGTAGTGTTAGGTGTTAGTGTAACTTAGGTTAGGTTTTATTTTACAGATCAATTTGTCTTTATTTTAGCTAGGTAGCTCATTAAATAGTTAATAACTATTTAGTAACTATTCTACCTAGTTAAAATAAATACAAACTTGCCTGTAAAATAAAAATAAACCCTAAGCTAGCTACAATGTAACTGTTAGTTATTTTGTAGCTATTTTAGGGTTTATTTTATAGGTAAGTATTAGTTTTAAATAGGAATAATTTAGTTAATGATAGTAATTTTTATTTAGATTTCTTTTAATTATATTTAAGCTAGGGGGGGTTAGGGTTAGGGTTAGACTTAGATTTAGGGGTTAATAACTTTAATATAATGGCGGCGACATTGGGGGCGGCAGATTAGGGGTTAATAAATGTAGGTAGGTGGCGGCGATGTTAGGGATGGCAGATTAGGGGTTAATAATATTTAACTAATGTTTGCGAGGCGGGAGTGCGACGGTTTAGGAGTTAATATATTTATTGTAGTGGTGGCGATGTCCTGTTCGGCAGATTAGGGGTTAAAAAATTTCTTTTAGTGTTTGCGATGCGGGAGGTCTTCGGTTTAGGGGTTAATAGGTAGTTTATGGGTGTTAGTGTACTTTTTAGCACTTTACTTAAGAGTTTTATGCTACGACGTTTTAGTGTAAAACTCTTAACTACTGACTTTAAAATGCGGTACCAGTCTTGACAGGAGAGGGTCTACTGCTCACTTTTTGTCAGACTCGTAATACCGGCGCTATGCAAGTCCCATTGAAAAAAGAGGATACGCAATTTACGTAAGTGGATTTGCGGTATTTCCAAGTCTGGCCAAAAAAAGTGAGCGGTACACCTGTACCTGCAAGACTAGTAATACCAGCGGGCGTTAAAAAGCAGCGTTAGGACCGGCCAGCGCTGCTTTTTAAGCCTAACGCAAAACTCGTAATCTAGGTGACTAATTTTAAACAAAACAGAGCCTTTGTTGTTTTTATTTGCCTATGAAAACTATATATATTTTTCAATTAGCTAAGCCAAGGTATTGATCTGGGCCCAATTTTTTTAAATATTTGAGGTTACTATTTGGTCGCCAAATACCATCATATAAGCAAATTGCTAAATTTTTAAAAAAACTTTGATTTTCTCACTGAAATTATTTAAACTACTTCAGTCATAAGAGAAATGGTTGTAAAAGCTTCTCTGTGGTCCCCTTTTATAAATACAGCAGACATGCAAGGTTTTGCAAGTGTAAAGCCACTACTTACAGCTGTGCACCACATTTTTGAAATTCCTGGCAGTGAAGAGGTTAATGAATTTGCTTGAAGGCTTCATTTTTGCTGTATTGTAGGGATCACCCTCCCACCTGACACCTCCCACTCCCTGTTCCCTACCTGATCCCTCCTAAATACCTCTCTTTTGTCCCCCCTCCACTGGTCACCACCATCTTAGACATTGACAGAATGCCAATATGCAGGCTATGTTTTCTTTTTAAATATATGTCTTTATTTCTTTCTGTAGTTTAGGGGTCCCTCCTCACCCTCCCACCTCCCTGATACCCCCAGCTCTCACACGGCCCACTGCCATATTTGTTACTGGCAGCCTGTATGTCAGTAACAAATTTACTTTTTTTTTTTTTTTTGTAACTTTTATTTTATATATTTTTCTTTCTGTAAAGTAGTGGCCCTTCTCCCTCCAAGATCAGCTTTTCTGTTAGAGCTTGTTCCAAGTAGAGCCCCATCCCTTCCTCTCCCTGCCTCACATATTTTCTGTAGTGTAGGCTAAACCGACAATCCCTTCCTGCTACTCCACTGAGCCGATTCAACCACCTCCCTCCCACTGCTCCCACTCAGCACCAATGACAATCATTGCAGAGAGTGACACAGACAATGTCAAAATCTGAAAATCTGGCTGCATATGGTAAAGGAGCATGATCAGTGCTTCCTTACCATATGAAGGCTCCTTCTTCCCCTAGCTGCAGGCTCGGCTTGAGAAGCCAGGACTGCTGTATGTGCATTTGTGTTGGATTTAGGTACTACATCAACACAGTATGTTGGGCAAAGTACTGTGTGACATAGTACCTACGTACTAATGGAGCAATAAGTTAAAAGTGTAGGGCAGGCATGCTAATAAGAATGTTAGCTGCATTAAGATTTTATAATTATCCAATTTTACACCCATTTGTTCATTTGTAATACCAGGTAGTGCACTAATCTTAGAGTGGGTCAGATCACAAGATAATGCACTCTGCATTATCGATTGCATCTACTTGTAATCGATCTCTAAATCTATTAATATTGTTATATTCTTATCAGTATTTTCTCTTTTTTATTTGATTGTTTATTTGATTATGAATTTATGTAATTTATAAAACACAAAATTAAACTCTTTGGTATTTTGGAGATACATTTTCAGAAATTGAGAGAGGTCAGAATACACACTATTTTAAGGGACACTCTAGTCAAAATTAAATTTTCATGATAAGAAGACATGCAATTTCAAACAACTTTCCAATTTACTTTTATCATCAAATTTGATTTGTTCTCTTGGTAATCTTTGTTGAAGGTTAAATCTTCTCACACACACACATACACACACAAAGATAAGATTAATGCACAAATGCTCAAAAAATCCCGTAGGGGACGCTTCCTATCTAATACTAAAACATACACCAATCAGACATATATAAAATATACAAAATATAATCCAGAAAAAAGGCAAGCTCTCTGTCAAAGGACAGTCAAATCCTGATGAATGGCCTAGTACCACCAAAACAAGTAGATATATGAATGAGACAAAAATGTACTCACAAACATGATGCACCTAAAGGTGCAAATGAGGCAGGCTTGAACTTCACAGTAGTCCCGCTCACTGTATCACTGTATCATACCGACTGTAGTGCCAGGACATAAATTCCTGAAGAATCACCCCCGATACCTATATAGGGATGAAGAGCAAACAACCATAGCCTAGTACAGTAATAACAGGAACACAAAGGTATGGAGTGATTGCACTTTCAAGAAGGAAAGCACCTCCAGGTGCAATATAGGCAGACTGGGACTTCAAAGCCACCCAGCTGACTGAACTTCCCAGCAAAAAACTGGCTATGCTCCAAATTCCCAAAAGTGATATAACAAAATCCACCACAACAGCAAGTGTATATATAAAAAACAATTTATTTAAAAAATGACGCATTTCTCAGCTTCTATAGGGCTGTTTCCTCAGGCTATACTAAAACATTTAAAAATAATCTTGCGGGGGGCGGAGCTAGCCTGTGAACAGAACAGACACGTTTTCTCGGAGCTCCCACTCATACTTATATTATACCTATTTGCACTGAAAATCTAGGTGAGACAAGATTAGCTAGCTCTCTTGGATACTACCTACAAGCACCTGAAGCCGTAGGAACAACCAAGTCGAGTGATTTTACTGAGTGGGAGCCGCGATACATAACTCCTGTATGACGCTACCCTGATCCTGGGAAACATTGAACTCTTATCACTGCCCTATGACTCTTTCCTAGTGGATCTAGACAATAAACCGGAGTTCTGGTACATAAGCCACAGATAAGCGCATAAGAAATCTCACTTCAATGTGGCGCGAACGGCCATTTCTGACCCGCATGTATATGTGCTTCTAATCTACTATGCCTGAACATAGGGTACTATAACTTCCGATATCAGGATCTGGGCTGCAGAACCCCCACTATCTCCATTGCATCTACTAATTGGGTCACAGCACTGTATTCTGATGGAACATGCGGATGAACCCTCCTACATGCTTCATAGGCTATGCACCAATATGGTAACGCTCAGGAGTCCATTGACAGATGGGAAAGTCTTATCCTGCTACGCATAGACAAATCCTTTGATGACCTTAAGCAGAGCCTTATCAAAGTCTGGGAACACGCAACCCTATTGCCACAAAACATCCCAGCTACGCCAAGCCAGGGAGATCATAAGGACCTGCCAGGAGCCGAAAATGCCTTCCCCGGGAGTGCAGGAGGTGAGGACAACTACCGGGAACTATTGTGCACAGTCCCTGACCTGCCCTGCCCTAGAGTCTGGAGCCTTACATCTGAGTCGGTTCTCTCCAGGTCACCAGAAGCCAATCCACTTATAGACGTAAGAGTTTGCGAGAGTAAACCTGCAGCCCCCAAACTTGAGGTCAGTAGCAGAAGCCCTAAGAAGCGGTCACCAACATTTTTTACCCTACCCAGAGACACTGAGAGACTGCTTAGCTCCCAAGCAGAGGGCAAGGTCCCCCCGTTACTATCTTCACTGCGGACAACTAGGCAGTGTTTTGGACCTATGACCATTATCCCCTTATTTACTCTAGAATTGCATAGGTCCGGTATTGGTTAAAAACAGACTATTTACTTTGTGTGATTAAGAACTCATGCCCTCATTGCTACGGACCTTTGTGTAATTGTTGTGTTTACTTTCTTCTTCTCAGCGGTTGGTAGAATTCTAATGTTAGAACAGAGATGGCAGCTACATCTTTCTATTTCATTCATTTATGTTCCTTTAAAAATTTTCTAGGTTTATATGACGCTTAGTGATAACAAGAACTTGAAGCTTATATGTATATTTGACTGTTTTTCTATCCTAGCCATTACTGTTTCATATGTAATTTGTATCCTCACTGAAGGAATCTGTAAACCCCTAACATTACATATGTGCTGACTGTAAAATTGGTTTACTCCCCTTATACTTCTCTTAAAGTTCCTCCTGTTTGCACGATCCCTAATGACTATCCGCATGGGACATATAACTAGAGAGCCCACAGATTTTCCTTTGCTTTGCAAGCAAAACAATCCCTATTTACACCAATACTTAATAGACATTTAGTTTTTCCACTTAACTAGAATCTACTGGGTATCTTTCCTCCATAATGACATAAGTAATTCCAACGTGGGGGCTGCCGGCGGCCGGGGGAACAGCATTCCGTCTACTGAAAGTTAGTGAAGAATCACCAGATAACTTGAAACACCAGAACTCTCTAGGGATTGTGTTATTGCTTAGAAGCCTCTGTAGGATACAACATGTCTCTTAAAGGTGTACATCAGAATACTATTACCTTACTGAACTGCTAGACCCATATTATTTATTTATAACTACTTCTATTACTGAGCGGCTTTGGTCCGCTGTCCCACCTAAATATTTTTCTCTTGTTCACTTCCTATATCGCCCAAGAGTGGCCTCATAAGTAACTATCATCTGCAATTAGTTTAGTACACCAGACCTTAAGCAACCTGAACAGTAGTTACTCCAAAGCTATTTCATAGAAAAAGAGGTTTCAAGTTCATTAATACAACTTTATTGCTAACATCATTCTAGCTACTTATTGTTTTTCAAAATAGGATCCATTAGACTTCCAGTGTATAAGCAGATACCTTCATATTGTCATATTCAAAGTTTCTATTTGTTGGCATCTCAATGACAGTAGGAGCATATGCTTTTTTTTTTATTTCTTCTCTCTCTCTCTCTTTTTTTTTTTTTTTTTTTTTTGTTTACCCTCTTAGCTTCCGCATTAATTCACACTTAAGGTATCTCAATTTATACTTTTATTGTTCTTGGTCTGAAAATAATTTGTACTCCTGTTATTTATGCAAAAAGTTGTATTCTATTTGTTGTATTGGTATAAAAACCTCAATAAAAAAATCTTGCTATATAAAGTGTAACAAACACTCAGATAGGTTAATTAATTGATTAGCATCATCTGTATGTGCTGACATAGTTAATTGTTGGTTGACATAGTAACAGCAATAAACAATGATACTTCAAACTAAGATTGACAATAATAATTAGACATTACAATTGAAATGTGATAATTATATACATATGTATACATATATACACATACACATATATATCAAGATGTGATACCAGTGCTCAATTAGATCCCTGTGTAGATAAACAACTGGACTAAAATTTTAAGTGTATACTACAATAACTTAATATATCTGCGTAATATTGTTTACACCAATAATTTATTAAATAAAACAACCACAAATGCACTCACATGTAACACCCTCAATCCTTGATGAGGTAAGCATTAACACATAAAAATACACAAACACCTGGATGGTGTGTACCACAGGTAAATTCAGTCAGACTGGAGGTGAAGTAGGAATTGTAGACTTCAAAGGGTATAAAAAAGCATTTTCGAAGTTTAGTGATACTTCTTCGTCAGCCTCCAGTCTGACTGAATTTACCTGTGGTACACACCATCCAGGTGTTTGTGTATTTTTATGTGTTAATGCTTACCTCATCAAGGATTGAAGGTGTTACATGTGAGTGCATTTGTGGTTGTTTTATTTAATAAATTATTGGTGTAAACAATATTACACTATGTGCTTTCTCTTTTCTCTCACCACACCTTTCTGAGAAATTGGAGACCTGAGGGTATACAGTAGAAATACCATACTCCTGGGAGATACCAAGGCTTCAGTATCAAGATCCTGGAAGTTTCTAAAAGAAAAGTGCCATACACAAGATCGCATAGAAAGAAAGAAATTTCCTATTCCAAGAACCAATTCCCTATGTGAATAAACACAGACCAAGGGATCAACTTACATCATTTTGTTTGTGAATACACATTACCTCATACGATTGAGGAAATTTCTGGTAAGGAGACATCCATTCTTTTACCTCATCGCTATTATTATTCCTGCTTGCACTAAGGACTGCAGAATAGAAAAACTTAAAGACTTTATAATACATATATTTCTTTTGTATCTCCATATTGATTATTACATTATTGTGTACCTCCATATTGTATTTAGTTGCGCTGAAATACTTTTGATTAATTCTCTTGCTTTTTACACATACACACATATATATATATATATATATATATATATATATATATATATATATATATATATATATATATACACATACATATACACACATGCACATAAATACACATATGGTCCCCCCAAAAAAACAATCATGTCTATGATATCTAGTCCCAATATCCGGGATCAAACTGTATAGTGCCATTTCATATGTATACCTGATCTCTAGGAATCTATATAATATGTAGAAAATACCTATTTGGGGAAATATATTATTTATTATTATTATTAAAAGATCCTAGTGATGCTAACAGTTATGAGCTGCAAAGATCTGATCAACGTATGAGCCACAGAGATCTGATGAACATTTGTGTATTAAATAAAATCACAACGCACATTCATATGTATGATGTGATCGAGTCTTAAATCACATCTATCACCCACTTCCTAAACATCAAAACAAAAATATATTCAAAGGAACAGCAGCTTCACTGCCATCAAACCTCAGTCCCTCCACCTTGTGTGCAGAGAGGAGTGTGAAGAAACAGCTAATCAAAGGAGAGGGGAAGCTACTTGAAGGTGGAGCCAAGATCGCTCTATCGCAATAACTCAAACGTCAGCACTGAGTCATTAGGGCACCCAATCGGGAGAGAGTAAAACCTATTAGCAAAACAAAATAAACTGACAGAACCCGATCGTATACACAGCAGTGGTACCCATAAAGAAAGTCACAGCCACCCTAAATGAGATATACTAACTAAATGAACAAGTTAGCAGCACGATCATATGCAGACCAGTATGGCCCGGGAAAAGGAAAAACCACACGCATATGTGTGGACCCTATACGACCCTATACCCAAGAATATGTATATACATAGGTATGTCTCCAAAATAACCACCATTAAGTCTCCTGCCTAAAAATAGACAAGTTGTATATAGCTGAACTAGAATAGTATCCCCATATTGGCTTAAAAATTGAGTTAGGTCAGAATACACACTATTTTAAGAGATAGGCTAGTCAAAATTAACTTTTCATGATAGGACATGCAATTTTAAACAACTTTCCAATTTACTTTTATCATCAAATTTGCTTTGTTATCTTGGTAATCTTTGTTGAAGGTTAAACCTCACACACACACATATATACAGTATGTATATATATATATATATATATTGTCATGAGATGCAGGACATATGCAGGACACAGCAATGATGGTACAACTCTATTTTATTACAGAGCATAACAATACACATCTAGTCAGGTTGATTGTACTAAACTAACTGCGACACAGACACCGGACCTAAGCCCCGCCCACATACTAGTGACATCACATCCTGCTCTCATCACATCTTCCCCTTTTTCAAAGGCAAAGCATACATTTGCATATAATAAATAACAAGGTACACCAACAGGGTATACAACAACATTTTTGTTTTTGAACATTATAAAAACAGATAGATTATAAAACATGAACAAATAAATTACATCCTGACTTGGACATCGGGGTAGACTACCCTAGTCCACAGTGACCATGGGATTATTCTGCCCATACTTCTGGTCGCTGTTCTAGCTAAAGTCAGTCCCTGTATCGGGCCGGAAGTTTCACCACTCTTCCGCTTGATGTAACTTTGCATGAACTGTCCTCTGATACAGAAGGTGGTGAACAAGAGTCTGCTGGAGGCAAAGATATATCCCCGCTGTGATCTTGCTGAAGGGAAGGCACCTCTCTTAGAACAGGGGATCCCACCGGTGGTGGTACTGAGGTATCCGGTTCCAGACTCTCAGGTACAGGCTGAAGATGTCTTCGGTTACGGCGTGTAACCGTCCCTCCCTCTATAAGGACTGTGTAAGACCTTGGTTCTGGAGAGCGGCCCACTACCGTAGCAGGCGTCTTCCATTTCTTCTCATCATCCAGTTTAATTCTGACACTTTGGCCCGCTTTCAGTTCCTGTAAAGGCCTGACAGAATGTCTCCTGTCGTAGAAGAAACAATAACCCTTTTTGGCCTCTTCATCCCTCCTAAGGACTTCGCCCCGAGGAACAGGGCCAGGCGGCTTGAAGACACCCACTGAGGGTAAAGTGGTGCGAATCTGGCGTCCTAGCATCAGCTATCACCGGTGGCTTGAATGGGCGTCGCCCTGTATGACAAGAGGGCCAGGTACGGCTCAGATTGCTTTAGAATGAATTTTGTAGTTTGAACTGCCCTTTCAGCCATTCCGTTGGCCTGCGGATAATGTGGACTTGACGTGGAATGTACAAAATCATATTCCCTGCTGAAAGCACTGAACTCTGTAGAAGCGAACTGCATACCATTATCACTCACCAGCTCCATTGGAATGCCCCAGCGGGCGAACAAGCTCTTCAGGCGAATGATAACGGCCTGACTTGTGATATCATTCAGGGGTGCAATTTCCAAATACCTGGAATAGTAGTCGATCACAACAAGAAACTTTTTCCCGTGCAGTTCGCACAAATCAGCAGCTATTTTCTGCCACGGCCCCGCAGGCAGCGGAGTAGACATTAAGGGCTCCCTTCTCTGAGTAGGCCGGCGTTCCCGGCAAAAGGCACATTTAGACACGTGATTTGCAATGTCGGAGCTGATCCCAGGCCACCACACAGCTGTAGCTGCCCTTTCTCTGCACTTTGTAATTCCTAAGTGGCCATCGTGAATCCTGTTTAACATCTCCTTCCTCATGCTGACAGGAATTACAATGCGGTCTTGGAACAGCACCAACCCCTCCAGCTCCGTGAGCTGCGACCTCTCTGGCTGGTAAGCATTTAAAGACATCCAGGCTGCCCGGCTCTCGGGCCAGCTATCTTTTATGTACCTTATAACTTCTTGCAGATCTGTGTCCAAATATGTCTCTTTCTTTATCTCTTCCAGTTTCCTTGAAGAAATGGACTTAGAGGTCAGAACTGAATCAACATACACTTTCACATCCGATTCCGTGGAGGATTCTTCAGCAGCAGCCAGCGGGAGCCTGGATAGTGTATCTGCCACAACCAGTTGTTTCCCCGGCACATGCACTGCCTGAACATTGAACCTGAGCAGTCTCATTAAAAGTCTCTGGCATCTCAAGGGTGTTTTGTCAATGTCATAAGAATTAATTAGAGGGACTAGCGGTTTGTGGTCAGTTTCCAGACTAAATTTCTCCAAACCCACTAGATAACGCTGAAAGCGCTCACAGGCCCAAACTGCAGCCAGGCACTCTTTCTCAATTTGAGCGTATTTTGACTCCACAGCCGTCAGTGTGCGGGAACAGTAGGCGATGGGCTGTAGTTTGTTGTCATTCAGCTGCAGGAGTGCAGCCCCCAACCCATAACTGCTTGCATCAGCACTAACCACAGTCTTTTTTGAAGGGTCGTAGAACCCCAGCACTGGGGCAGACCCCAGCAGGGACTTGGCATGCAGGAACGCTTTTTCTTGTGAGGGTCCCCAGACCCAGGCAACATCTTTCTTAAGCAACTCTGTGATAGGGTGTAAAACTGTAGATAAATCTGGAAGAAACTTGCCCACGTAATTTACAAGGCCCAATATCTGTCTCAGCTCATGTACATCAGAAGGGCTTTTCATCTGTTCAATAGCCCGAATTTTCTCGGGGTCCGGCTTGATGCCATCCCCGTTGATGATATGCCCAAAGTAGCATAATTCAGTTTTCCTAAAATGACATTTTTCTTTATTCAGCTTCAGCCCAGACTCTTTGATAGCCTGCAGCACACAACTCAAACGCTGATCATGCTCCTCCACTGTAGACCCATACACTAGAATGTCGTCCATGACGACCGCTGTGCCCACGTGGCCACTCAGGAGAGAACTCATTTCCCTTTGAAAGATTTCAGGAGCGGAGGATATCCCAAAGGGGAGTCTGCAGAAGCAGAACCGACCTACCGGTGTGATAAAGGTAGTCAGTTTGTGGCACTTCGGATCCAGGGGGATCTGCCAAAAGCCGCTAGAAGCATCTAATGTGGAAAAGAACTTCGCCCCAGCCAACTTCGGGGCTATATCTTCCAATGTCGGCAGCACAAATCTCTCCATCTTCACTGCCTCATTCAACCTTTTCAGGTCCACACAGATGCGCACCTTTCCGTTTTTCTTTGCAACTGGAACAATGGGGGCACACCAATCAGTTGCTTCAACAACCTCTTCAATAACCCCCATAGACTTCATGCGCATGAGCTCTTTCTCCACTTGAGGCATGAGCGGGAACGGAATTCTACGAGGAGTAGAAATACTGTATGGGACTGCATCACTTTTAAGTGGACAGGTTTGCAGTTCAGTAGGCCCAACTCGCCAATCATATCTTCAGAGATCTCATTCACTCTGGCCACGAGGCCCAAGTCACAGGCTGCTTTTCTGCTCAATAAACTGTTAACACACTGACCTCGGATCACATGCACCCACATGGTGAACTTCCTTTGTTTGTACTCACAGCTGGCAAGAAATTTCCCCACACAATCAATGCGGCCACCAGGACTATGGACATTTGTAGTAACCTTCGCCAGCTGGGGCTGTCGAGGCAGTTTCATAAATTCAGCAAAAGACATTACAGTGATATCTGCTCCTGTGTCAATCTTAAAATCAACTTTGGCTCCCATTACAGTAAAAGTAACTTTCCAATCTTCCTCTGAGCTTGTCCGTTCCACAACAGCCCCCACAAAAGACACTTCCTGACCCTCCTGGTCACTGTCCACCTGCATCTCCTTAATGTATTCAGTTTTACACACCACTTCAAAATGGCCTATTCTGTTACATTTTCTGCTTCTTTTATCTCTGGCCGGGCATATAGCACTCTGATCATGAGCCCGGTAGCACCGTGTGCATCGGCCATGTTGCGCCCATCTACTTCTAGGCCTTTCCAGTACTTTAGATCTACCGCTCACACTGTGCCTTTCACTAGTAATTTTCCTAGACTGTTGCACTTCATCCACAATACTCTCAGACCTCAGATCAGCACTTTGCTTTTTCACCAGTTCACTCTGGCGGGCCATCCTAATAGCCCCGTCTAACGTTAAATCAGGCTCTAACTGCAGCTTCAGGGAGACTTCAGCATCTGCAATTCCAATAACTATTCTGTCTCTGATTTGCTCTTCTTTAGCAACACCAAACTCACAGAATTCAGCTAATTCATACAGACTGCATACAAATGACTCCACAGATTCTCCCACACGCTGATCACGTTTGTAAAAACAAGCTCTCTCATGAATCACATTTCTTTTGGGCACAAAGTGGGCACTGAGTTTATCCATAACTATATCAAAGTTAACTTCTTCCCCTTCTTGGAAAGTAAAAGCATTGAACACTGGCTCTACATCTTTCCCCATGGAGTATAAAAGAGAATTAACTTGTACTTCACCACTCTCCTTGTTCAGTTTGGATGCAATCCTGAAGCTCTGAAACCGCTGACACCATGTGGGCCAAGCTGCAGGCTGAGAAAAGTCAAAAGGCTCAGGTGGGGTAAACTTTGACATTGCAATCGATCAGGAACAGAAGCGCAGTCCAGAACTTCTGACACCATGTCATGAGATGCAGGACATATGCAGGACACAGCAATGATGGTACAACTCTATTTTATTACAGAGCATAACAATACACATCTAGTCAGGTTGATTGTACTAAACTAACTGCGACACAGACACCGGACCTAAGCCCCGCCCACATACTAGTGACATCACATCCTGCTCTCATCACATATATATATATATATATATATATATATATATACATATATACACACACACTTTCCAATCAATATCTTCACAATCAAATACCTTCACAATTTAGGGCTAGATTACAAGTGGTGCTCTATTTTTAGCATGCAAATTAATGCACATGTATGTGCCCTTTCATAAGAACGTTAAAGAACAGTCGTATTACAAGTTGAAAGTAAATTTGAGCGCAAGAGCACAATTGCCTTTTACGCTTGTCAGGTTAGCGTGAATTCAGAGCTCTGGTTAACTGTTACACACAACAAAACACATCAAAAACACAATACAGTTACATTCATATTAACACTGTCTGATAAAATTTATTGCATAAAAAAGCCAAATCTGACACATTCCACGTAAAACACCAAAAATGGACTAGACAACATTATTGGCACCTTCTCAAAATTGTAAGAAATAATTGCATTCCAAGTTTGTGATGCTCCTGTAATTTGTAATTAAACTCACCTGTATCAATTAACATGTGCTGACAATATAGAAATCACACCGGCACCCAGTTAAAATGGTGAAAAATTGACTCAACCTTTCTGTTTTGTGTCTCTGTGTGCCACACTGAGAATGGAGAAGAGAAAGAGCAGCAAATAATTGTTTGAAGATTTGAGAACAAAAATTGTGGAAAAGCATGGACAATCTCAAGATTTCAAGTCCATCTCCAGAGATCTTAAAGTTCCTGTGTCCACTGTGCACAGCATTGTCAAGAAGTTTACAGCCCATGGCACAGTAGCTAATCTCCCTGGATGTGGAAGAAAGATAAAAATTGATCAAAGATTGCAATGAAGGATTGTATTGAATGGTGGAAAAAGATAAACTTCCAGACAAATTCAAGCTTACTTTCAGGCACAGGGTACAAATATGTCAGCTTGCACTATACGTTGCCATCTTAATGAAAAGGGATGCTATCCAATTTACTTTTATCATCAAATTTGCTTTGTTCTCTTGGTAATCTTTGTTGAAGGTTAAACCTAGGGTCCCAGGAAGACCCCACTGCTGACACAGAAACATAAAAAAGCCAGATTGGAGTTTGCCAAAACCTACCTGAGGAAGTCAAAATCCTTTTGGGGGAAATTTATGTGGACAGACTAAACAAAATTACAGCTTTTTGGTAAAGCCCATCATTCTACTGTTTTCAGAAAAAGAAATGAGACTTTTAAATAAAAGAATACAGTCCCTACAGTCAAACATGGTGGAGGTTCACTGATGTTTCGGGGTTGCTTTGCTGCTTCAGGCACTGGATATCTTGACTGTGTGCATGGCATTATGAAATCTGAAGACTACCAAAGAATTATGTGATGCAATGTAGGGCCCAGTGTCAGAAAGTTGGGTCTCTGTTAGAGGTCATGGGTCTTAAAGTAGCACAATGACCCAAAGCACACATCAAAAAACACCCAGAAATGGTTTAAGACAAAGCACTGGAGACTACTGAACTGGACAGCAATGAGTCCAGATCTAAATCCCATAGAGCACCGGTGGAGACATCTAAAAACAGCAGTTGGAAAAAGGAAGCCTTCCAATCTGAGAATCCTGCAGAAGTTTGGCGAAAGAAGAGTGGTCCACAATTCCAGTAGGGAAACTCATTGATGTCTACAGGAAGCGATTGATTTCAGTTATTTTTTCCAAGGGGTGTGCTACCAAATATTAAATTGAGGGTGCCAATAATTGTGTTTAGTGCATTTTTGGAGTTTTGCATGGAATGTGTCAGATTAGGCTTTTTTTTCTCCACTTTTTTGTGTCATACAAATACAAACAAAAGAAATAAACATGAGAATGCCTAAATATTTGTAATTGGAACAATTTTCTGGGTGAAGTGGTGCATTATCTGACAGAAATGCAGGGGTGCCAATATTTTTGGCCATGATTGTACTTGTCTGTGGTTGGCTGATAGATGTCACATAATACAGGGGGCCAGCATTTAGTGGAAAAAAAGAAAATCTTTTGCTTCTTTCAAATTCAAAGTATTATAGATTTGTCTTTTTATAATGTATTCATTAATTTGGCAGTTCTATTATCCCTCAATTATTGGAATTTGATATGAGCTTAACCCCTTTGGTTCCAGGAATTTCAGAAAAAAACTTGCACAAAGTACCAGAGAATTTTTATAATTTTTGCTATTACTTTTTTATAAGCTGAAATAGAGCCTTTGGGGTCAATTTATTAACCCCCGGGCGGACATGATTCACTATAGCGAATCATGTCCGCCCTGCATCACTAAGACAGCTTACGCTGTCGGCATTTAACATTGCACAATCATTGCATAAGAAATGCTTGTGCAATGCCGCCACTTGCACTTTTGCGGCTGCTAGCAGGGGGTGTCAATCATATGGTCGCTGCTTCTTAACGTATGTTTCTGGCTCTCCGAAAAACATCGGGCTAAGAAAGCAGCATCCGCTGCTTATTAAATCTCCCCCTTTGTTATTTTTTATAATTACCTATCGGCCAGATTACGAGTTTTGCGTAAGGAGCTATGCGGTGCTAACGAGCAATTTTCTCTCAAGGCTCACTTACATGCAGCTCTGGTATTACGGGTTTTTGCAAACCCGGCGTTAAAAGTTAAGAAGTGAGTGTAGAGCAAAATTGTGCTCCATACCGCACTTCAATACCAGCGTTGCTTAAGTCAGCGGTGAGCTGGTGGTATGTGCTCGTGCACGATTTCCCAAAAGACATCAATGGGGAGAGCCTGTTGAGAAAAAGTCTAACACCTGCCAAAAAGCAGCGTAAATCTCAGTAACGCAGCCCCATTGATTCCTATGGGGAAACTAAAGTTATGTTTACACCTAACACTCTAACATGAACCCCGAGTCTAAACACCCCTAACCTTACACTTATTAACCCCTAATCTGCCGCCTCCAACATCGCCAACAAGTACATTATTATTATTAGCCCCTAATCTGCCGCTCTGGACACAGCCACCACCTACATTATACTTATTAACCCCTAATCTGCTGCCCCCTACATCGCCGCCACCTGCATTATATTTATTAACCCCTAATCTGCTTCCCCCAATGTCGCTGCAACCTACCTACACTTATTAACCCCTAATCTGCCGCCCCCAACGTCGCTGCCACTATATTAAATTTATTAACCCCTAAACCTAAGTCTAACCCTAACACCCCCTAACTTAAATATAATTTAAATAAATATAAATAAAATTACTATCATTAACTACATTATTCCTATTTAAAACTAAATACTTACCTATAAAAAAAATAAAATAAGCTAGCTAAAATATAACTAATAGTTACATTGTAACTAGCTTAGGGTTTATTTTTATTTTACAGGCAAGTTTGTATTTATTTTAACTAGGTAGAATAGTTATTAAATAGTTATTAACTATTTAATAGCTACCTAGCTAAATTAAATACATATTGACCTGTAAAATAAAACCTAACCTAAATTACACTAACACCTAACACTACACTACAATTAAATACATTAACTAAATTAAAAACAATTAAATAAATTAAATTAAATTAGCTAAATCACAACCCCCCCCCCCACTAAATTACAGAAAAAACAAATAGGCCAATAGGATTTTTTCTACCTTAATTCCAATTGGCTGATAGAATTCTATCAGCCAATCGGAATCTAAGGGATGCCATCTTGGATGACGTCATTTAAAGGAACCTCCATTCAGTAAGAAGACTCCGGATGAAGAGGATGCTCCGTGTAACATGTCTTGAAGATGGACCCGCTCCGCGTCAGATAGATGAACATAGAAGATGCCGTCTGGATGAAGACTTCTGCCTGTCTGGAGGACCACTTCGCCCGGCTTGGATGAATACTTCTCCCGGCTTCGTTGAGGACTTTGGCCCAGCTGGATGCAGACTTCTGCCGCTTCCTTGAGGATGGATGTCCGGTCTTCAGAAAAGTAAGTCGATCTTCAGGGGGTTAGTGTTAGGCTTTTTTAAGGGTGTATTGAGTGGGTTTACTTTTTTAGGTTAGGGCTTTGGGCAGCAATACAGCTAAATGCCCTTTTAAGGGCAATGCCCATCCAAATGCCCTTTTCAGGGCAATGAGGAGCTTAGGTTTTGTTAGTTAGTATTTTATTTGGGGGGTTGGTTGTGTGGGTTTTATGGTTGGGGGGTTGTTTGTATTTTTTTTTTACAGGTAAAAGAGCTGATTACTTTGGGGCAATGCCCCGCAAAAGGCCGTTTTAAGGGCTATTGGTAGTTTAGTTTAGGCTAGGGTTTTTTTATTTTTTGGGGGGGCTTTTTTATTTTGATAGGGCTATTAGATTAGGTGTAATTAGTTTAAAGATCTGTAATTTGTTTTTTATGTTCTGTAATTTAGTGGGGTTTATTTTGTGATTTAGCTAATTTAATTTAATTTATTTAATTGTTTTTAATTTAGTTAATTTATTTAATTGTAGTGTAGTCTTAGTGTAACTTAGGATAGGTTTTATTTTACAGGTCAATTTGTATTTATTTTAGCTAGGTAGTTATTAAATAGTTAATAACTATTTAATAACTATTCTACCTAGTTAAAATAAATACAAACTTGCCTGTAAAATAAAAATAAACCCTAAGCTAGCTACAATGTAACTATTAGTTATATTGTAGCTATCTTAGGGTTTATTTTATAAGTAAGTATTTAGTTTTAAATAGGAATAATTTAAGTAATTATAGTAATTTTCTTTAGATTTATTTAAATTATATTTAAGTTAGGGGGTGTTAGGGTTAGACTTAAATTTAGGGGTTAATACATTTAATATAGTGGCGGCGACGTTGGGGACGGCAGATTAGGGGTTAATAAGTATAATGTAGGTGGCAGCGATGTTAGGGGCGGCAGATTAGGGGTTAATAATATTTAACTAGTGTTTGCGAGGTGGGAGTGCGGCGGTTTAGGGGTTAATATGTTTATTCCAGTGGCGGCGATGTCCGGAGCGGCAGATTAGGGGCTAATAATTTTATTTCAGTGTTTGCAATGCGGGAGGGCCTCAGTTTAGGGGTTAATAGGTAGTTTATGGGTGTTAGTGTACTTTTTAGAACTTTAGTTATGAGTTATATGCTACAGCGTTGTAATGTAAAACTCATAACTACTTTAGAATGCGTTACGGATCTTGGAGGTAGAGGGTGTACCGCTCACTTTTTGGCCTCCCAGGACAGACTTGTAATACCAGTGCTATGGAAGTCCCATAGAAAAAAAAGGTTTACAAAGTTTACGTAAGTCGTTTTGCAGTAAGGCCAAAGAAGTGTGCAGTGCCCCAAAACCTGCAAGACTCGTAATAGCAGTGGTAGTGAAAAAGCAGCGTTAGGACCTGTTATTAGCGCTGCTTTTTTTACCTTAACGCACAACTCGTAATCTAGCCGTATGAAACTGTATATATTTTTAAGGTAGACAACCCAAGGTATTGATTTATGCCCATTTTAGTAAATTTTATGCCACTATTTGGTTTACCAAATATGATCTTATAGATATAAAAAAAAGTTTTCTTTTTCACAAACTGATTGGTTTCTCACTGAAATTATTTACACATAACTATTGCAGTCATAAGACAAACTTTTGTAAAAGCTTCTCTTGGGTCCCCCTATGTTTAGAAACAGCAGACATGCATGGCTTTGCCATTGGTTTTTAGTAGTTAGAAGGCTGCTAATTGCAGCTGTACCACACTTTTGAAAATCCTGATAGTGAAGGGGTTATTCAGCAAGTAAGTTTAATTTTTGCTGCAGTGTAGGGATTGTTCTCCCACCTGACATCTCTAACCCCTGAACCTTCCCAAATAGCTCCCTTCCCTCCTCCCACTGGTCACCACCATTTTGGTACTGGAAGCCAGTATGCACTTTAGCGCTTTTTTTTAATGATTGTTATTTTCTGCAGTGTAGGAATTCCTCCTAACCCTCTTACCTCTCTGATTCCTCCCAAACAGCATTCCCCCCCCCCCCCCACACCCCTAGTAAACATCATGGGCACAATTACATATACGGCTCAGGTTTCGGCACAAACGCGGGAACCAGCGCCGCCCGTAATTTCACCTCGCACATCGGGGTATCACATATACTGCGCCGTTAGATGCTAAACTTGTGTAAGTAGGACAAACTGGCGATCTTCTTAAATGTGCGCAAATACACATTTTAGTCATCGCAAGTAACTTACACCAGTATTTTGTCCACGGAAAGTGTAAATAAAGAGTAGTTTTATGCAAATCTGGCTAATACTCGTAAAAATGGACAGATTTCAAATAAAAATGTGACACTTAATTATGCTATTCAAAATTCATATATAAACCCATGCGCAGCCTCCATTTTCTTTAAGTGTGTTTGGATTGTTCATTGAGCTACAACACACTACACTGGAGTGGAGAATTAGTGAGAGCAGAGAGAGGTGCAAACAGAGGAGTTAGTTAGGTTGCATTGTTGTTTGATTAAGCTTGTACATTTACACATATTTTTACATATTGCACACATTTTGCATACATACATACATACATATACAAAATACACCACACTTTTTTTTCTAACACCTCACATATTTTATTTGATTTTTACAGTGTGATAGGCTGAGTGTTTGGTTGTGATTGTGTGTGATTGAACTGGGAGTGAGTGTGAGTGTGTGTAGTGTGATTTAGTGTGAGGATGGCAGGGAGAGGTAGGGGGAGGAGGGGAGAGGAGTGACAGGGAGAGGAGTATTGGAGAGGACAGGAGGAGCAGTGGGCCCCCGTCAGGGAATAACAGGAGTTGGGAGAGGGAGAGATAGAAGGGATGATGGGAGGGGAGAGCCCCAGAGAGCAGGCACATCTAGGAGAGGGACAGAGGGTGCACATGGGGACAGAAGGGGGGAGGAGGGAGAGGATAGGGAGGAACCCACACCAGGGACATCAAAGGGAAGAAGTCAAGTGTCCATGGAGGATGAGAGGCTGAGATGTCCAAACTTCTCATTTGATGAAAATGTTGCCCTTGTCCAAGCCATCATGGACAATTACAGTGCCCTCTTCGTGCAGGAGAAGAGCAAAGGCGTTGCCAAAAAGTTAAAAAATGGCATGGTTGGCAGTAGAGGATGCCGTCAACAGTGTGGCCCCACAGAGGAGGAATGTTGAGGGCCTGAAAAAGCGGTGGAATGACTGCAAGAGGCAGGTCAAAGAAAAGATGGGGCAGGAAGCTATGCACCAGAGGGGAACAGGCGGTGCTCCATCCCTGGATATTGAGTATAACACCTGGCAGGAGATGATATGCAGGTCCCTGAGTATCACAGCAGTCCATGGACTTTCAGGGGCTCGTGACTCAGGAGCTGCAACCACAGCACATCATGCTGGTGAGTAACATCCCACACACCAGTATTATATGTATTTGAGATATAACATCCTTTAATATCACACATTCATGTACACAATGAGGAGCATGGTATTAGGCCTACTAACAAAAACATCTACAATTATATTTGACTTTACTGCTACTTAACACAATGATATGAGATGGAATAGTGCAATACTAACATGTCTCAGAATAACAGTTTGACATGAGAATCAGTATAGACCCTAGCATGTATCAATGTATATTGTATGCCCACGTGGACATATATCTGACTGTACTAATCCCTCTCATCCTTTGACTCCTTCACAGAACCTCCTGTCATGAGGATACAAACATCCATGCCACCACCACCACCAGTCTTCAGGCAACCACAAGAACAGTATGCTCCCAGGCATGAGCATGGTTGGATGGCTTCAGTTGAGGATATGGGAGGATCTGGGAGTGATGCCACCACCATTGCCATATGACCCCTGGCAAGATTTCTGACCAGAGGAATATCCTCCCTTTTGTTTGAGGGGGAGCCTCAGACAGCCACAAAGGGTCCATGTATTTACCCCCCCACAACCCAATCTCATGGCAGTCAGGGATTTTACCCACAGACAATGTCACAGGAAGTGCCAATTGGACAGGCTGAGTGGTCACACACTGGACATCAATGGGACCATGAGAGATCCACCATCATCAGCAATTGGATGAGGTCCATCATCGACAGATGGAAATATAGCAGAATTTACAGCTGCACCTCAAGCACCATCAGATGCAGGTGACCCTGCCCCACATGAACCAGCAGTTGAAGCTGGCCCTGCCCCACATGAACCATCAAATGCAGGTGACCCTGTCCCACATGAACCAGCACTTGAAGCTGGCCCTGCCCCACATGAACCAGCAGTTGAAACTGGCCCTGCCCCACATGAACCAGCAGTTGAAGCTGACCCTGCACCTCCAGCAACAGCAGATGCAGGTGATCCTGCCCCACAAGCACCTAGAAGCCCTGCTGCTCAAGAGCCTGTGGATGCATTGTATTCTCCCCTGGGTGAGGAATACATTGCACTCCAGAGGAGGCTCATAACAAGCACCAAGAGCATACAAAGAGGCCAAGAGGGGTTCTTCAGGAACCATGAAAGGTTCGTCAGGAGCCAAGAGAGGATACAACAACGTAGCATAGAGCTACAGAGGGACATGGCAGCATCGTTGAGTGCAAGTGTTCATAACCAGTCGCAAATTATGCGAATTCTGTCTGATATGCAGATGCAAATGGACAATAGATGGAGAGAACAAAATCAAATCTTGGGTGTGTTGGTTGAGCACTTTACACACCAGCAGGACACTGCCTCCAGCCTATCATCTGTGGCCAGCACACCAGCAGAAACAGCAGAATCTTCTCAAACCAGGAGAACAAGGCAATCCACTACAGTCACCTCAGCTCCCTCATCCAAGAAGCCAAAAAAGAAACAAATATTCTTATAGTTCACCATAATTCTTGTCCTCTGTTATTTACCATATAATTGTCATCCACACCCATGTGAGGTGTGTTTTAGTACACTAATATTGTTAAAACATATAATATGACCTGTGTGGAAATGGCAATAAAAACAGGTAATATTATCATGTTTATGACATATTCTTGTACTATAACTCACAATAGTTGTTTATTAAGGGTACATATAGTAATATTCAGTAAAAAAATCAATGTATCTCACATGCAATATAAATTGACACATGGGTATATATAATAGTGATGTTACTGATAGGGTGTGCATTATCAGGTGTTTTAAGGCTGCAGGTGAGAGGTTGTGTTGTCTGTGATTGGTTTGACACAATTGCAAAGAGGTGGCCTTCAAGTAGGTCTTAGAAATTATCATATGAGCCATCCTAGGTTTAGCTTTCAACTAAGAATACCAAGAGAACAAAGCAAGTGTTAGGATTAAATCTGGAAGTAGTTTGAAATAACATACCCTATTTGAAACAAGAAGGTTTTCTTTGGACTTGACTGTCCCTTTATATATTTTGGCATCAATGCCAATTTGTGTTAACATTAGAATAAATTACACTCCAGTGGGTTCTAAAGAGATGAAGGTAATATAATTATGGTTTCCCATTGTTCTCTCCTCCAAGTATTGTTGATTGTTTTGAGAACAAATTTAAAGTAAATAAGCAAGTATATGTCCACAATGTGATAAAGTGATGAGATCTGATTCTACCTACAAGCTCAATCCATTTGATTATGTTGTGGCTTCAAACAACAAAATCAGCTATTTCAAATACACAAAAAAAAACTTATAAAACCATAGTATACTGTCTCTTTACCCTTGAGATGCTGCTTAAATGTATGTGTTTGTTAAGGCTTCTAGGGAGTTACGTTGCTTTTTAATTCAGTGCAAGGGTTGCTGCGCCTGCAATATGTGGCGAGATGAGAATGGAGTAGATTTTCTGAATTCTGTGTGCGTAAGTCCTTACTCTGTATAATGGATACCAAATTGCGTGGATGTTCTATGTTAGTCTATGGGGATAAAAATTACGGCCGACGGGTGAAATATATGCTCGTAACTTGTATGCTATGCCTTAAATGTAATTCCAAAATCGCGTAAAATCTGGCGGCGGTGGCTTTTGCGGGCGACACCGCATATGTAATGGAGCCCCATATTTGTTTGTTTCTTTCTTTCTTTCTTTGTAGTGAACCCCTCTCACCTTCCCCAACTATGGAGTGAAGGGCCCACTTCCCCCCCTCCATCCAAGAACACAGTAGTGTAGGGCCTGTCCCTCCCTCCCTCTTCTCTTTTGTGATCATTGTGTAGGGAACCCTCTCTCTATCGATGAGCTTCCCACCCACCTCCTTCCTTAACCACACATCTTTCACACCAGCTCCACTGCATCATTGATATAAACTGTCTGTGTCCCTGTATGTATCAATAGGCAATCAGCACTCCCTTATTATATTAAGGCAGATACCTTCTGCCCCAGCTGAAGTCTCTGCTAAACCAACAGTGAGGACCACAGCATGTGTCACAGTGTTGGACGTAGGTGTTACATCAACATAGTATGCTGGGAAAAGCAGTGTGTGACATAGTGCCTACATCCAATTGGCTCAAGGGGCTAATGTCCCCTTAAAAGGACAGTAAATTCATTATTAGTTATGATTTAGACAGAGCATACAATTTTAAACAACATTCCAATGTACTTCTACTTCTATTTAATTTGCTTCCTTCTCTTGTTATCCTTTGCTGAAAGGTTTATCTAGGTAAGCTCAGGAGCAACAAAGAACCTAATTTCTAGCTGCTGATTGGTGGCTGCATATATATATATATATACTGATTGCCATTGGCTCACCCATGTGTTCATTTAGAAACCAGAAATGCTTTGCTGCTCCTTCAACAAATGATACCAAGAGAATTTAACCAATTTGATAATAGAAGTAAAAGTAAATGTTGTTTAAAATTGTATGTTCTACCTAAATCATGAAAGAAAATTTTGTGTTTCATGTCCTTTTATATATAGACAAAGGGGAAAAATGTAATTGCGCAAATATAAATGTTTAATAATAATAATAAAATCAATGTAAATATTTGCATAGGAAATTAGTACATCTAAGCAAGTATCCCCGCTTGCCCCCAGAAATTCTTAATATGCAATGTTCCCAATGCACAAGAGAATTGTGGGTAAGATATGCAAATAAGGGATGCAAATTCTCAGTTTTTTTGCTTCAAAATACTGTTTTAACACAGCAATCCTTTTAAACAGGAATATGACAGCAAACCAGAAATCACTCACTATACAAGCCTGTTTCGTTCTTTTTAGAACTCATCAGTAGGAGATAGATTTCTGATTGCTGCATTGGAAAAGCTATTTTCATGGTTAAACCAAAATTCATTAAAATTATGGGGGGGGAGATAAAAAACTGAAATTAAAATCCTCCATGTCTCAAAATTAAATCAATGTAAATATTTGCATAGGAAATTAGTACATCTAAGCAAGTATCCCCGCTTGCCCCCAGAAATTCTTAATATGCAATGTTCCCAATGCACAAGAGAATTGTGGGTAAGATATGCAAATAAGGGATGCAAATTCTCAGTTTTTTTGCTTCAAAATACTGTTTTAACACAGCAATCCTTTTAAACAGGAATATGACAGCAAACCAGAAATCACTCACTATACAAGCCTGTTTCGTTCTTTTTAGAACTCATCAGTAGGAGATAGATTTCTGATTGCTGCATTGGAAAAGCTATTTTCATGGTTAAACCAAAATTCATTAAAATTATGGGGGGGGAGATAAAAAACTGAAATTAAAATCCTCCATGTCTCAAAATTAAATCAATGTAAATATTTGCATAGGAAATTAGTACATCTAAGCAAGTATCCCCGCTTGCCCCCAGAAATTCTTAATATGCAATGTTCCCAATGCACAAGAGAATTGTGGGTAAGATATGCAAATAAGGGATGCAAATTCTCAGTTTTTTTGCTTCAAAATACTGTTTTAACACAGCAATCCTTTTAAACAGGAATATGACAGCAAACCAGAAATCACTCACTATACAAGCCTGTTTCGTTCTTTTTAGAACTCATCAGTAGGAGATAGATTTCTGATTGCTGCATTGGAAAAGCTATTTTCATGGTTAAACCAAAATTCATTAAAATTATGGGGGGGGAGATAAAAAACTGAAATTAAAATCCTCCATGTCTCAAAATTAAATCAATGTAAATATTTGCATAGGAAATTAGTACATCTAAGCAAGTATCCCCGCTTGCCCCCAGAAATTCTTAATATGCAATGTTCCCAATGCACAAGAGAATTGTGGGTAAGATATGCAAATAAGGGATGCAAATTCTCAGTTTTTTTGCTTCAAAATACTGTTTTAACACAGCAATCCTTTTAAACAGGAATATGACAGCAAACCAGAAATCACTCACTATACAAGCCTGTTTCGTTCTTTTTAGAACTCATCAGTAGGAGATAGATTTCTGATTGCTGCATTGGAAAAGCTATTTTCATGGTTAAACCAAAATTCATTAAAATTATGGGGGGGGAGATAAAAAACTGAAATTAAAATCCTCCATGTCTCAAAATTAAATCAATGTAAATATTTGCATAGGAAATTAGTACATCTAAGCAAGTATCCCCGCTTGCCCCCAGAAATTCTTAATATGCAATGTTCCCAATGCACAAGAGAATTGTGGGTAAGATATGCAAATAAGGGATGCAAATTCTCAGTTTTTTTGCTTCAAAATACTGTTTTAACACAGCAATCCTTTTAAACAGGAATATGACAGCAAACCAGAAATCACTCACTATACAAGCCTGTTTCGTTCTTTTTAGAACTCATCAGTAGGAGATAGATTTCTGATTGCTGCATTGGAAAAGCTATTTTCATGGTTAAACCAAAATTCATTAAAATTATGGGGGGGGAGATAAAAAACTGAAATTAAAATCCTCCATGTCTCAAAATTAAATCAATGTAAATATTTGCATAGGAAATTAGTACATCTAAGCAAGTATCCCCGCTTGCCCCCAGAAATTCTTAATATGCAATGTTCCCAATGCACAAGAGAATTGTGGGTAAGATATGCAAATAAGGGATGCAAATTCTCAGTTTTTTTGCTTCAAAATACTGTTTTAACACAGCAATCCTTTTAAACAGGAATATGACAGCAAACCAGAAATCACTCACTATACAAGCCTGTTTCGTTCTTTTTAGAACTCATCAGTAGGAGATAGATTTCTGATTGCTGCATTGGAAAAGCTATTTTCATGGTTAAACCAAAATTCATTAAAATTATGGGGGGGGAGATAAAAAACTGAAATTAAAATCCTCCATGTCTCAAAATTAAATCAATGTAAATATTTGCATAGGAAATTAGTACATCTAAGCAAGTATCCCCGCTTGCCCCCAGAAATTCTTAATGGAGGATTTTAATTTCAGTTTTTTATCTCCCCCCCCATAATTTTAATGAATTTTGGTTTAACCATGAAAATAGCTTTTCCAATGCAGCAATCAGAAATCTATCTCCTACTGATGAGTTCTAAAAAGAACGAAACAGGCTTGTATAGTGAGTGATTTCTGGTTTGCTGTCATATTCCTGTTTAAAAGGATTGCTGTGTTAAAACAGTATTTTGAAGCAAAAAAACTGAGAATTTGCATCCCTTATTTGCATATCTTACCCACAATTCTCTTGTGCATTGGGAACATTGCATATTAAGAATTTCTGGGGGCAAGCGGGGATACTTGCTTAGATGTACTAATTTCCTATGCAAATATTTACATTGATTTAATTTTGAGACATGGAGGATTTTAATTTCAGTTTTTTATCTCCCCCCCCATAATTTTAATGAATTTTGGTTTAACCATGAAAATAGCTTTTCCAATGCAGCAATCAGAAATCTATCTCCTACTGATGAGTTCTAAAAAGAACGAAACAGGCTTGTATAGTGAGTGATTTCTGGTTTGCTGTGTTAAAACAGTATTTTGAAGCAAAAAAACTGAGAATTTGCATCCCTTATTTGCATATCTTACCCACAATTCTCTTGTGCATTGGGAACATTGCATATTAAGAATTTCTGGGGGCAAGCGGGGATACTTGCTTAGATGTACTAATTTCCTATGCAAATATTTACATTGATTTCATTTTGAGACATGGAGGATTTTAATTTCAGTTTTTTATCTCCCCCCCCATAATTTTAATGAATTTTGGTTTAACCATGAAAATAGCTTTTCCAATGCAGCAATCAGAAATCTATCTCCTACTGATGAGTTCTAAAAAGAACGAAACAGGCTTGTATAGTGAGTGATTTCTGGTTTGCTGTCATATTCCTGTTTAAAAGGATTGCTGTGTTAAAACAGTATTTTGAAGCAAAAAAACTGAGAATTTGCATCCCTTATTTGCATATCTTACCCACAATTCTCTTGTGCATTGGGAACATTGCATATTAAGAATTTCTGGGGGCAAGCGGGGATACTTGCTTAGATGTACTAATTTCCTATGCAAATATTTACATTGATTTAATTTTGAGACATGGAGGATTTTAATTTCAGTTTTTTATCTCCCCCCCCATAATTTTAATGAATTTTGGTTTAACCATGAAAATAGCTTTTCCAATGCAGCAATCAGAAATCTATCTCCTACTGATGAGTTCTAAAAAGAACGAAACAGGCTTGTATAGTGAGTGATTTCTGGTTTGCTGTCATATTCCTGTTTAAAAGGATTGCTGTGTTAAAACAGTATTTTGAAGCAAAAAAACTGAGAATTTGCATCCCTTATTTGCATATCTTACCCACAATTCTCTTGTGCATTGGGAACATTGCATATTAAGAATTTCTGGGGGCAAGCGGGGATACTTGCTTAGATGTACTAATTTCCTATGCAAATATTTACATTGATTTAATTTTGAGACATGGAGGATTTTAATTTCAGTTTTTTATCTCCCCCCCCATAATTTTAATGAATTTTGGTTTAACCATGAAAATAGCTTTTCCAATGCAGCAATCAGAAATCTATCTCCTACTGATGAGTTCTAAAAAGAACGAAACAGGCTTGTATAGTGAGTGATTTCTGGTTTGCTGTCATATTCCTGTTTAAAAGGATTGCTGTGTTAAAACAGTATTTTGAAGCAAAAAAACTGAGAATTTGCATCCCTTATTTGCATATCTTACCCACAATTCTCTTGTGCATTGGGAACATTGCATATTAAGAATTTCTGGGGGCAAGCGGGGATACTTGCTTAGATGTACTAATTTCCTATGCAAATATTTACATTGATTTAATTTTGAGACATGGAGGATTTTAATTTCAGTTTTTTATCTCCCCCCCCATAATTTTAATGAATAATAATAATATATATATATATACAATAAAGCTAAAAAGCACGTGTGTCACAGTATAATAAGCATGTGATTCCCAAGTAAACAATGAAGGAAAAAATAATAACTAAAAACTAAATGGCCAAATAGTATAATTTGTATATAGCTTTATTTGTATATATTTATTATTAAATATTTATATTAACTCGGCTCTCTATATATATCTGTACTAAGTATCTATATAGAACTCTTATTCTTTCCTATTTTCTTATGTGCACCCAGGGATTTAGCTTATAGCGCTTCCTTATATTTCTGTATTGTAATTGTCATGTCCCTTTAACATTATATTGTGAAAATTAAAGCCAGACCTTGCATATTTTTCTTAGAATAATATGAATAAGAATGAGAAAACAAATTATTCCATGATAGATTTAATTTGAAGAAAAGAATACACACAGTATTATGCCGATTGTGAATATTTAAAATATTTCATTTGTTAGATCAGTATTATATATATATATGTCAAATAGCTTCTTTAAAGTAATTAATAATTCATTAAAATCATCAGTTGTATTATTTTACCTTATTGTGATGTGGGACTCTATAACTTTGAGTGATGTTCAATTTCCATTTACACATTTTGCACTTAATATCTCTAATGGCTACTGTGATTATTCAACCTCATCCATCTGTCTCATAATAAAAGATAATCACTTTCCCACAGCGATAGTAGCAGTCAATCAATATTACATCAGAGAAAAATTACCTTTTATATTTCTGGCCTTAAATACCCTGAAGGAGGCTAGGGAGTTAAGTAACAAGCAAACAATCAATTGAACAGAGAAAAAATGTAAAAGTGCAAAATAAATAAAGTTAGTGGTGGAATTTCCATATCTTAATTTTTTTTAAAGAATATTTACATCTATTAAATAGTAATAAAAATGTAGATCAATTATTTAATCACATTTTTATTCATGCATTTTTAAAATACATTTTCTTTGTAGTCTCCATACCCCAGCTGTATTTTTTTTAAATGGTTTGTAGATGATATAGCCAATTAGATGACATAATCGTGAGCATGATCTGGCTTCGACAATAATGGCTTGAACTATACAGCCCCTGGCTGGCTGTAGACTATGTAACACATTTTTGGAAAGAAAAAAAAAGGATGGAACTGTAATAATATTAGAGGCTGCAACAACAGGATGCATGAAGAAAATTGCATATTTGAAATGTTTACTGTACAACATTCATCATAAAAGCATTGAAATGATGGATTAAAGGTAATGCATATAAGGTAATTAAAAGGTCACCTTTGAGAACTGGCCAGGGCATCACGAGGAAAGCAAAACTAAGTGTCCAGGAAAATGGTAGGAAACAAACCAGATAATGACCAGGCAACACAGCAAAATGTACAGGAAAAAGAGTAGTTCCAAGTACAGTTCCAGATGTCAGCAACAAAATTCTCAGTCAAGACACAGGAAAGTATTAGGCAAGATATGTTAGCTAGAATACAACGCAGGGTCAAAACCAAAAGGACAGGTGTTAGGGGTAATATGAACCTGATGGCAGCCATCTTGTTCTTCGCAGCCATCTTGTTCCTCGCAGCCATTTTGTAATGAATAGACTTTATTATACTGGGGTATTATGCAGTGAGAATTATATGCATGTTATGAGTTTCTTTAGCTATTCGGCCTTGCCAATGTACCCTGGCCTAATGCCTAGAAATAAGATAGAATAAGATAATGTAAACAAGAGGCTTCAGACACTCGGTTGTCTCTGCAGATGGTAGTTTGTTATGACTCTGTAAATATTGTTATGAGAAACTCATGTTCCAGTTTTTCCTTGTAAATTGCTCTGTATAACTGTGTAAGATGACGCGGTCCTAACGTGTCATCCCCTTAACCCTGTATGTTACTATAAGAAAGGCTTGCACTGTGCAATAAACAGAATTGGCTTTCGATCATAATGCTGCGTGGTCTGAGTCATTCTAAGGGGCCCTTATCAGATAATCTACATATGCCTCAGGTGGTACACTAGGCCCCAGGCTTTGGCCTGCGCTGACACCCCCCCGTGGGATTATACACCTTACAATTCTTGGTGGCAGTTTGTGGGATTCGCAGTGCGTAAGTATGAGTGCTTTTACCATGCTTTCCTTCTGTGAATCTGAACCTAAATTTAGTTGTTTGTGGGTTTTTAAAAAAAAAAAAAAGGTGTAATATATGATAATGATATAAGGTTAAAGGGGTTCCTGTGGTTGAAGCACAGGTTTGCGGAGGTTAGAGTCCTGCCGGCAGTTGTGATACCCCTCCAGACAGGTAATCAGTCCTGTGCTGGGACACGACAGGTATTGTGAGTCCTGTCGGTGATAAGCGCGCAAGTAATATATGAATGCCAGTTGACGGGGAGCTTTTAAGATAAGCTACTCCGGGCGAACTTGGCAGTGAAGTGAGTAAGTCTCATGTGTGTTGAAGTTTCCCATATTCATTCCCATAATAGAGTTTTGTTACCCACCTGAAGCTCATGTTGATATCTGATGCTTGCTTTTGCTGCTATATAAAATGATGCTGTGCGTAGAAAATATTAAGTGGCTATGCATGTTATTATTGTGGCTATTATTGTATTGAGAAAGGGGAACTGCTCATAGATAAGATTGCACAGAGAAAATTACATGTATAAGGTAAAAGAAAAGAAGAGTTAATAGTTTCTGCAAAAGACAGAAATATTTTTTTAAAACACTGTCAGTAAGTACTGCTGTTTGATAAATAGAGAAATCTCTGTGTTAAAGAATGTAGCAGGCAAAGAAGGGGGGCCACCACTGAGCGCGCACATAGCTCAGAAAAGAAAAAAAAAAAGAGAGAAAAGAAATCCTGTCTCCGTTTGTAAGATTTTTTTTGTTTGCTTGCAGTAACAAAACTGAAATTTTGTATATTGAGATGCATAATGTGTGATGGTCTGTAGGTTCTCACTGTGGTATGCGTGTAACAGATTTACTTTGGACCAGGAACAGAATGTATTATTTGAAAATGATTGTCTCAAACCCTGCAAAAGTGGCCATTTTGTGGGGTTTCGGAAAAATAAAGAATGCATTTTGGATTTGGTGATAGGGTAATCTGGTAAATTTTATATGTATGTCGTACGCTATAAATTAGATGTTTTTCTGAGAAAAAGAAAAAGGGAGTGAATCTTTGGTATGCGAGATGAAATGAACTTGTGTGTCTGTATCGTAATAATGTTTCCTTCTGTTTCTCTGCTGGGAAATCAGACGTTTTTAGAAGATATTTGGTCATGTTATTTTATATACCTGTATTTTAAAGTCACCAGCATGTTTTAAGTATGTGGTATTCATATGCAGTTTTAGTTTTAAGTGATAATTGTTGTTCGGCATGTAAAGATATGATATTGTTTTTGCAAGTGAAGTAACGGCTTTGAAAGTGCGATGGTGTGGGATTTTTTGTCACGCTCTGGTAAATATGAAATTGTTTCTGGTATGATTAATGGGTTAACGTATGTTGTATTTGTAAGGTCTGTGCATGGCGTGGGTGCACACAATGAAATATATTTATAGGCTGTAATTGAAAGTTTTTCTAAAAGGGCGTCTGTTTTTGTTGCAAGTAAATTAATCTGCAGGTCATGCTACAGTACAGAGGTGAAATTGGTGTGGTAAATCATACAAGCAGCCTAGATTGTGGTTAGGATATACATATGTAATTTGCGTGATGAATGGTTAGTCCTTAAAGGGACGGTTCACTGTAACAAGGTGTTGCTATTAATGTATTGTCCATGACTTGTTATACAAGCGGCATATTATCTTATATTTGTCTGGAAAATCAGAGCTCAGTGCGTAGACGGAGCAATAGAAAATTGTCATTTTCTTATTTAAAGAACCAGTGCAATAACCCTGTATTAGTAGTTTGCTAAATATATTTTAAGAGACCTTTCTTTGTATATATTTATTTTAAAGTTGCTGTTCAGATAGCAGATATTTTTTTGCAGCATAACTTAATTCTCTCTGTAATGCAAACTGAAGTGATAAGTTGTCTACAATTTTAGTGTAGGGATCCGTGAGACTAGCGGACAGAAAAGAAAAAAAAACGAGAAAAAAACAGAGGAGTGAAAATATTTAAAGGGATACAGGAAAACTGGTATAACATCTGAGAATTTAAGGGAATATTTACATAAAAGACGATGAGGTTTACTGTAGGCCTAACACTAGTATATTTCACTGTGTTAGCAGTTTCAATTAAAGATTATTTTTGCGTTTGGTTAAAATGTCCCTTTAATTAGCCTGCATCCCACTGTGAGTGCGTTCTTATGCTGCTTATGCTTGTTTAGGCTATTTAATGAACGTCAGTATACATTTTTTTTTATTATAAGGATCATTGGGATTAATTTAAAGGGGAAATTGTATTAGTATTTCTTTTTCAGAAAGCTTATTTTTTTTGTGTTATATGCGGTTGTTATATTTGGCTGGAGAGCTGCAGAATGGGGAATATCAAATTATATACAACGTTAAATCCAATAATTTTGTTGTGGTTAAACTAATTAGCATTTATCAAGTTTTAGTGTGAATTTTATATTTTTAAGCAGTAAACAGTGTTTCTCCTTTAAGTAGAAATGAAACTTTGAGCTTGCCTCACTATCCTTGAGAAAGACTGATAACACTGTGCATGTTTTGGTTTTCTTTAAAAAAAAAAAAAAAGAAAAGAAGTTTCTCTCTTGTGTTTGGCTTTGTTACAGAGAGAACAATTTGCACTGTACATTTAAAGCGGCAGTACTGGTGTTCTATGTTATAAAAAATGATAACTATAAATTGCTCACTACAAAGAAACAAGTATTTATATTATATTCTGTCATAGAATATAGCTTAAAAAATGATAATTTTATTTCTGTGGCTGTCAAACTGTATGTCACAGATATAACTATTTGTTATTTAAAATAACCCCCACTGCGTTCAATATATAAATGAGATATTATTTAATGAAGTGATTTCAGTGACACTTTAAAATATATATAGTTATTTGGTTATTAAATAGTCTACCACTATTATTGCAATGACTTTGATTGCTGCTTAACAGTTAAGCCGTGGTCTATAAGGTGTCTAGAAATAAACACCCCTAAAACAAATGATGCACAGTTTATCTGATTCTACTGCATTTATATAACTAGCTAATTTATCTGATCCCAGTTTTGGTTTTATTTATATGGCTTACGTGTATTTTGTCTCTTGGTGTTGTAATGAGATTTATACAGCCTGTGATAAGAGGCAGTCCTCAAAGGTTTAAAAAAATTAGCATATAAGCCTACCTATGTTTGGTTTAATCTAGGAAGGTTGGTTAAAATTAAAAGTCCTATCTGAATAATGAATTTTCATTTATCCTAGAATGTCCCTTTAACAGTGGCTACTGTGGTTATCTGATCTTTCCCAAATAAGCGCAATTTTATTTGTGCAATCTGCAACTTAAGTTTCTTGGGCATCTGCTGTGATTGCTTTCTTTGTGTGATATTAAAGTTTTGTACATAGTGGATGTTTTTAATTGTTTGTCATGTTCTGAGTGTGTTGCATTTCAGCGAATGTCAGAATATGTGTTGCATTCTAAGTTAATTGTGGTTGTTTGAAATTTGTGTCAGCAGCTAATGTTTCGTTTTGTGTAAGACAAGAACGATTGGTTTTCATTGTTTGTTATGTTTTTCTCTTTTGTGGACAGCATATTGAATTGTGAAGTGTATTTAATTTTGCTTGCTATTGAGAATTGTCTCTGCATGAGTGGAGTGCATTATTTATCGTTTAGTTTCTTGGTATCTTGTGTTTGCGTGTCACATGAGATGTTTTACGCAAACATGGGGGAAGTATTGATGAGTAATGATGAATATCTTTATGTAATGGAGGAGATTATTTTTAGGAGGTGAACCTAAAACGTTTTGAATCTCCTCGTACAATGTTATTGTGTTAATTTCAGATGCCTAAAATGTTTTATTTTTCTATGTGGTTCTTAACACTATATTTGTATTTGCAGGATGAGAGTATGCTGTCTTCAGAGATTGAAACACACTAACTGAATTATTTTTGAGTTTCCATATTTAGGTAAAATCTGTACAGGCAAAATTCCATAAGTGCACTCTTCAAAAGATTAAAGATTGAAAGCGAGTAAACCTTTAAAGAAAGAAAAGATAAAGATGAAAGACCTTTTTTCAAGCTTGTTTTAACCATCATACTGCAGTAAAAAAAAAGTTACTGAACTATCTTTGGATCCATTCTTTGCTTTGCATGCTGGTACCAGCCCCAGAACTGGACTCTGGGTAATCCATGACTGTTTTCTCTGATGTGTGTCTTCAGGACATAAAGACTATCCTTCTCTGGACTGTGCCTTACCGCTCGATATGGAAGTCCTGTTATGCTGTTACAGGATCAACCAATTAAATTAGGGGAGTATTGTTTTAACTCCATTCCTTATATTGCTTGTTTTGTATTCTCTTGTATTTGTTTTATTTTTGTTGATCACATTTGGTCTAAGAAATCATATGCTTCATTGGTATTAGTGCACATTGTAGTTTATGTGCTTAACATAGTAACTTTTTAGATAAAGGTAACTGTGAACTTTGCAGTATTGTACCCTATTGAATGGCCCACTGAGTATAAGAAAATATGTTCAAGGAAAATGCTGCAACATAGCATAATATTTTAGACCCTTCACCCTTTAGAACATAAGGAGGACACGTCTAAGCTAGAAGTTTATAGTAAATATACAGAGAAATGTTTGTTCAGGGAATAGCATAATTATAGTTTATGAAAGCAAAGGTATTTTTTCCCTTTTATTAATTAGTATGGTATCTGCAAAGTGAATTTGGTCATTCCTGATGTTTGTCAAAGAGAGTAATTCTTACCATAAAGATGTGTTTACCTTTAAAAGAGCTTGTAGTTTTAAATGATGTTCTGTTTGTATGCTTTCCTCATATAGGAGTGTGAGAGAATTTAGGTTGCATAAAATAATTAGTAAACTAGTAGTGTTTATATCAGATGAGATTGTTGAATATTAGAATTTAGGTTGGAGAATTATAAGCATTATAGACAGCAGCCATCCAGAATAAAGCAACACAAGGTTCTTTTATTTTTTAGAAGTTCAAAGTGATATTGTAAAGAAATTCATTTATTTTCATTGACTGTTTTTTTTTTTCCATTCTTACTACAGGGCAGGCCGTAGCATAAGTTTTAGCATAAACATTCAGGCCCTTGAGGAAGTCTGACAGGTTTTCACTTGCGTAGTATTCATGAAGTATCATTTAAAAGTGTATAGAGAAGTTGTAAATTATTCTCTGAGAAATGTCAATGTATTTAGGTTGTATTATATATCAACAATGTTTTGTTTGATTTTAAATGACATAGGATGAAAGTGACATTTTATTTGGACATAATTGTGATTGTATTGCGGTGTGTACTCATCCTGTACTGTTTCTGTTTGCTTCCTAGACTCCCTGTGACTCGAGTGTCTGCTTGCCATGGGTATCCACTGGTTGCCTTGTCTACCCCATGAACAAACCATCAGATTTCCAGTATCTCCCTGCGGAAGAACCGTGGATAAGCACCCCTACTGCAAATGAACTGTTGGAGAACTGTATTATAGCAAAGTGTCAAGGTGCAGCGCTCTCAAATGGACAAAGACTGTTCTTAAAGTGTTCAGAGGCCACCTAGAGACAGTTGTGCTGTTGCTATGTCATGCTTTACTGTGGAAAAGGAACTGTTGGACATATTTGGGGTGCTAGCAATGCAGGTGGAGAGATAGAAGATGCAGCGTTGTTTGGGGGTAGATGGGGGCTGGTTGGGTCTCTGTGCTGGTAGACCGGTAGTTTTGGGAGGGCTGGAGGATAGATGGAAGGTATTGGAGGGACTGTACCTATATGCAGTGACAATTAGCCTATAAAAGTGCAAATATTTTTCTCTTTAGTATTCTTATAGAGTTCTGTTACCATAATATAAGGCTTTACTAATTTTCTATGCCTGTCTATTTTTATGTTATTCTGTTAGAATAAAAGGATGGTATGTTAGGGGTAATATGAACCTGATGGCAGCCATCTTGTTCTTCGCAGCCATCTTGTTCCTCGCAGCCATTTTGTAATGAATAGACTTTATTATACTGGGGTATTATGCAGTGAGAATTATATGCATGTTATGAGTTTCTTTAGCTATTCGGCCTTGCCAATGTACCCTGGCCTAATGCCTAGAAATAAGATAGAATAAGATAATGTAAACAAGAGGCTTCAGACACTCGGTTGTCTCTGCAGATGGTAGTTTGTTATGACTCTGTAAATATTGTTATGAGAAACTCATGTTCCAGTTTTTCCTTGTAAATTGCTCTGTATAACTGTGTAAGATGACGCGGTCCTAACGTGTCATCCCCTTAACCCTGTATGTTACTATAAGAAAGGCTTGCACTGTGCAATAAACAGAATTGGCTTTCGATCATAATGCTGCGTGGTCTGAGTCATTCTAAGGGGCCCTTATCAGATAATCTACATATGCCTCAGGTGGTACACTAGGCCCCAGGCTTTGGCCTGCGCTGACACCCCCCGTGGGATTATACACCTTACAACAGGTAAAGAGCAAGAATGTCAGGACTTCCAAATTTAGGAGCCTATCTATCAAGCCGTCAACTTTGTTGCATTTTACGGCACTAATACGCTCGCCTAACATCGCGGCCACGGACCTGAATACACTCTCTATATTTATTAAAAAGGATGGAAAAAGCCATGCACCAAGTACGGGCGATGAGCAGCAGACTGTTGTTAACTAACAAGCATCAATTTCGCTGCTATTCGGCTTTTTTCCAACTTTATTTATACCCTGTCACTAAACACAGCCACTATACTAAAATGTTTAACCCCTATTCCGCCACTCCCGGACCCCACCGCAACTAAATAAAAATATTAATCCCTATCCCACCGCTCTCAGACCCCGCCTCCACCTACATAATGTTATTAAACCTTATTTCGACGCTCCCAGACCCCACCGCAACTAATTAAAAGTATTAACCCCTAAACCCCTGGCCTCCCACATCACTACCACTAACTAAACCTATTAACCCCTAAACCGCCAGCCCCCCACATTGCCATAAACTAAATTAAGCTATTAACATTTAAACCTAACAACCCGCTACCTTTACATTAAAATTACAACATCCCTATCTTATAATAAATTAAAACTTACCTTTAGAAATAAATTAAACTATATTAAACTATTAATTAACCTACCCTAACTATTATACTACAATTACATTAAAATACCAATTAAATTAACTATATTAAATATTAAAAAAAACCTAACCCTACTCAAATTATTTAAAACTACAATAAATAATTACTGTTACCAAAAAAAACTAAGTTAAAAAACAAACAAACACTAAGTTACAAAAAACCCACAGTATCAAAGATAAAAAGGAATTACACCTAATCTAATAGCCCTATCAAAATAAAAAAGCCCCCCCCCAATATAACCCACCCCAGCCTACAATAAACTACCAATGGCCCTAAAAAGGGCCTTTTGCGGTGCATTGCCCCAAAGAAATCAGCTCTTTTACTGCCCAGACCCTACTCTAAAAATAAAAGTCACCCAAAAAAAACTTAAATAAACCAAACACTAACCCCGACGATCCACTTACAATTTTTTTAATTCCTCTTGAAGGATCCATCCAGCCAGCAAGAAGTCTTCATCCAGACGGACTCTTCTATCTTCATCCACCCGGCGAAGTCTTCATCCATGAAGACATCCGGCGCGGAGCTCCTCTTCAATATGGTCACACCATAACCTGGAACTTGAATGCAAGTGATGTCATCCAAGATGGCGTCCCTTGCATTCCTTTTGGGTGAAAGGTTCCAATC
Organism: Bombina bombina; assembly: GCF_027579735.1. Taxonomy (NCBI): domain Eukaryota; kingdom Metazoa; phylum Chordata; class Amphibia; order Anura; family Bombinatoridae; genus Bombina; species Bombina bombina. The sequence goes on along the minus strand of NC_069504.1, from coordinate 66,486,694 downwards.
AGCCAATAGGATTAGAGCAGCTCTCATCCTATTGGCTGTTCCAATCAGCCAATAGGATTGAGCTCTCATCTACTTTCTGCATAATTATCAAAGGAAGCCTGAAGACCCTTTGCGCATACTCACTAATAGCCAGAGTCTACATCGGAACTAACACAATGTATCTCAAGCGGTCAGCTGTGGTAAACTTCTTTCTTCCAGCCTCGCTCACAGCCCTCTTCTTACTGCAACCCCGGACTTATGCCACACTTATGGTCTTTAGCTTAGTGAGACCTTGTCAATAGTGATGTCGCGAACCTAAAAATTTGGATTCGCGAACGGCGGACGCGAACTTCCGCATAAGTTTGCGAACGGGCGAACTAGGCGAACCGCCATAGACTTCAATAGGCAGGCGAATTTTAAAACCCACAGGGACTCTTTCTGGCCACAATAGTGATGGAAAAGTTGTTTCAAGGGCACTAACACCTGGACTGTGGCATGCCGGAGGGGGATCCATGGCAAAACTCCCATGGAAAATGACATAGTTGATGCAGAGTCTGGTTTTAATTCATAAAGGGCATAAATCACCTAACATTCCTAAATTTTTGGAATAACGTGCTTTAAAACATCAGGTATGATGTTGTATCGATCAGGTAGTGTAGGGGTTACGTGTAAGGGTTACGCCCGCTTCACAGTGCGCAGTGTAGGTGATATACCTGCCCTGACCATGCTTTGCAGACCAGGTATCAGTGGTCAGATGGACCCTTGCCCCAACACTGTGTGCCAGACATGCCATTATAGCAGACTTATATGGATTTGGCGTTGCTTTTTGGTAATTAGAAGGCTGCTAAATGCCACTGTGCACCACACGTGTTTTATGCCCAGCAGTGAAGGGGTTAATTAGGGAGCATGTAGGCAGCTTGTAGAGTTAATTTTAGCTAAAGTGTAGTGTAGTAGACAACCCAAAGTATTGATCTAGGCCCATTTTGGTATATTTCATGCCACCATTTCACCGCCAAATGCGATCAAATAAAAAAAAAATGTTCACTTTTTCACAAACTTTAGGTTTCTCACAGAAATTATTTACAAACAACTTATGCAATTATGGCATAAATGGTTGTAAATGCTTCTCTGGGATCCCCTTTGTTCAGAAATAGCAGACTTATATGGCTTTGGCGTTGCTTTTTGGTAATTAGAAGGCTGCTAAATGCCACTGCGCACCACACGTGTTTTATGCCCAGCAGTGAATGGGTTAATTAGGGAGCATGTAGGCAGCTTGTAGAGTTAATTTTAGCTTAAGTGTAGTGTAGTAGACAACCCAAAGTATTGATCTAGGCCCATTTTGGTATATTTCATGCCACCATTTCACCGCCAAATGCGATCAAATTAAAAAAAAAAAAAATGTTTTCACAATTTTAGGTTTCTCACTGAAATTATTTACAAACAGCTTGTGCAATTATGGCACAAATGGTTGTAAATGCTTCTCTGGGATCCCCTTTGTTCAGAAATAGCAGACATATATGACTTTGGCGTTGCTTTCTGGTAATTAGAAGGCTGCTAAATGCTGCTGCGCATCACACGTGTATTATGGCTAGCAGTGAAGGGGTTAATTAGGTAGTTTGTTGGGAGCTTGCAGGGTTAATTTTAGCTTTAGTGTAGAGATCAGCCTCCCACCTGAGACATCAGACCCCCTGATCCCTCCCAAACAGCTCCCTTCCCTCCACCACCCCAGAATGATGTTCTAGCCCTAAAAAGGGCTTTTTGGGGTGCTGTCCTTACAGCAGAGATCAGATGAGTCCTTCAGGACTGTAGTGGACACTGAATACACTAGCCTAGCTATCAATTTCCCTATTAAATCATCAGCAGCTACACTGTCCCTCCTCTCACTAAGAATGCAGCTTCCAAATGAATCTAAAATGGATGCTGTCCAGGAGGTGGGAGGGTCTGGGAGGGAAGGTCTGCTGCTGATTGGCTGTAATGTGTCCTCTGACTGTGAGGTACAGGGTCAAAGTTTACTCAATGATGACGAATAGGGGGCGGATCGAACATCGCATATGTTCGCCCGCCAAGGCGAACGCGAACATGCTATGTTCGCCGGGAACTATTCGCCAACAAACTATTTGCGACATCACTACTTGTCAATGCATCACTTTAATACTCTATTTCTGTTCATAGGGAAATGTTCTCTGACTCTTTCACTACAATAGGACTCCCTACACTGCCTAGGTATTTAGGTAAGCCACATCTGCTTTACTGTCATAGTAAACTGACTTCCAATCCCTGGTGAAGATAAGTGAAAAGTATAAGCAGGTATCATATTGCCCTTAATTCTAGCAGGGACCCTTGAAATATTAATCTCACATAGTTGCACCCTTATTCTCACATGGCAACATCTTTTGGAATTTATTGATATTGAGGTTCAAAAAGAATATGTCTGCTAGCAAATGGCACAGATTTTTCCACTAACTTAGTGACTGATTTGTCATGTAAATCTAATATGAAAGTGCCATCTTTTAGGGCTAGATGACAAGTTGAGTGCTATTTATCATTCCCGCTCATGCATGAACTTTGCTAGACTTCGTATTTTTGCGCGCAGATTTTAAAGTAAAACGTTTTTGCTTGATGCGTGCAAAAAGCCAACATAGTAATATAATGATGGCGATAATGTATTTCCCCATAGACTTCAAACTGGAAGAAAACCTAATACACTTACTCACGTGCAAACCTGATCGCATTTTCTCAAATGTGCTTAGCCGACATGAGATATTAAAAATGGCACGCTCCAATGTTTTATGCATAAATACATATATATGATTGTATATAGGTATAGATATATACAGATATATATAATAATATCTATTTATAAATACAAAGAATATATATCCATATGTGAAGAACATTGAAATGCGAAATATTTACATTAAATACATAGTTAAAACCTTTATTACATATATATATATTGCATACATATGCTTTTTCATGTTTTCAGCTACTTGACGACAATGGGCTCCAATTATGTCTATATGTGTGTACATATGTTTATGTGTTTATATGTATATAAAGTATGTCTGTAATATATATATACATATATTAATACATATACATATGTACACACACATATATTTATATATATATATATATATATATATATATATATATATATATATATGTATACATATTTAGACATGTGTATGTATGTACCTCTATGTTATGATATGACCTCATATCTTTGAGCCGCCTTTACTTTTTAATGCAATTTTTTAAAAATAACTTTTATTAGATAGTGTTATTATGAGTGTAACTTTACTTTTAACTGTATTTGATAGGTCTTGTGCAACTTTTTAGTCAAGCAAAATATCTGACCATAGGTTTGAAGTCACGCTATTACGATGCGTGTTAAATTATATTGCATTAGAGCTAATGGGGTCAATTTATCAATCTCTGTACGGAGCTTGATTCCCCGGAAACAGAAGTTATGAAGCAGCCGTCTAAAGACCGCTGCTCCATAACCTGTCCGCCTATTCTGAGGCGGCGGACAGAAATCAACCTGATCGAATATGATCAGGTTGATTAATACCCCCTGCTAGCGGCCGATCGGCTGCAAATCTGCAGGGGGCGGTATTGCACCAGCAGTTCACAAGAACTGCTGGTGTAATGATAAATGCAGACAGCGTATGCTGTCGGCATTTATCCATGTGCGGCGGACATGATCCGCTACTTCGTATATTGTCCGCTTGCACTATAATAAATTGACCCCAATGTGTTTTTTTTTTCAACTTGCAATACACAAGCTACTTATGGAATTTGCAAAGAGCCATGATAAATCCATTTTCGCTCACGCCTAAGAGTTAGCACTCCCCCCTTCTACTTGCTTGTATTTACACAGCGCATGCTTTATGCTCCCCATGCGTTGCTTGAATGCTAAGAAGCAACATGATGTTAGGAAAAGATCCTTTTTTTTATCTGAAACATGCCAAAATGCAAAATCTTATTGAAGAAGGGCAAAAACGTCATATAAAAAAAGGTCTTCGTTTCGGGGATGCCGGAGCTTAAAATAGAAAAGGAGTGGTTTGATCGAAAATATAAAAGTAAGCTTGCAAATTGTACGTGTTCATCACTAAAACTCCTATTATTTTTTAATGTTATATTTGATGGCAAAGAATGTGCATTGTGCCCTAATGATAAAACAAGGTTTTTACAATCCAGTGCAGTCATTTAAAATAACTTCATAAACCTTTTTCTGTACTTAATCTGAATCACTCTGACATGAATGAAAATGACAATAATTATGTCATAAATAATTATATTCAAATATTTACAGTGGTAATCCTTGTTTTATTAATCTAAGGATATATCTATCTGTTATTTACCAAAAAAGACCTCTGATCAGATGTAATTCACCAACAACCCATTTATTAAATTTATAATCTCAGTAAAGAAATGTGAACAACCTATTAATTCCCATATTTTTATACTGTGGAGCAAGAATTTAAGATTAAAGTTTAATACGGTTTAATAAATAATTGATACAATGTTTCTTGGTGAATGCTTATCTTAACATATGGTTAATGGAAATGATTTTTCTGCTCACATTTATATTTTCCCTTGACAGATAGAGGACTTGCAAAGTGTGCTGCAGCCCTTTTAGGACAATCAAGGATTTAAATGGACAGCATACTGTAAAATTGGTTTTACCTTAAAGGGACAATAAAGACTAAGGGCCAGATTACAAGTGGAGCACTAGAAGTAAACGTGTAGTGCTTGTCGGGTTGCGATTGTATTATTAGTTAAAAATAGAAAAGAAAGAAGAGAGCACCTAAGTGAAAGGCTAAGGTGATTTGAAGTACAAACAATGTTTTATTCGGATAATGTAATATTCAACATACTAATAGCTAAAAACATATCTAATATATTAACATGTGTTAAAATATATTATATTAACATGTATTTAAATCATGGATCCATGAGATGTACATACAGAAGAGTCTTAAAAATAAATAAGAATTAAAAAATACAATAGTGATTGAAACAATGGTAGTCGAGAATACCCTGAGGAGGTACCCTGGGGTGTAAAACTCTCTAATTAGTACCGTGATAGTGTCCAAGTATAAAATGGGATAAAAATTGGGTAAAAAACTCAAAAAAGTGAAAGAAGAACAAAAACCATATAGGTTAAAAAGTGTGTCTAATGGGCCCTAGGGCACAAAAAGTTAAGCAAAATATGCAAAAGGGGAGGAAAAGGTGTCTATAAATGTCAATACATGTAAAAATGTGTCAAATCCGAATAAAAAATAGCTACCAAAGTACAAGTAAAAATGCAAATCAAAATTCAACTTGCTGTGAAAGATGTGGTGTGAAACTCAAGTCCAAATCCCTTGTAGTGAATTGATGATCCTCCTGTGTATCCTAGTAGTAGAATCCCAATAAATAATATAATAATAGGTGATGGTCTTAAATGTGTCCTGTGGAAAAAAGAAAACAATAGTGCATAACAGCTATAATACCTTGGTAGGGTATTAGAGAAAGGCTTACCAGTTTAATCTGGTTATATTTACAAGATTGCAGTTGAAATAAGCCTTTTAATAAAATCATCACAAAGGTGTCTTCCGGTGCAGCTTCAGGTTTTATTTAAAATACAGCTCAACACGTTTCGGCTAAAATAATCCTTCTTTGATAAAGGCTTCTTTTAGCCGGAACACATTGAGCTGTATTTTAAATAAAACCTGAAGCTGCACCTGAAGACATCATCTCCAAAATAAAAGAGCTCACACCAGTGTAGCAGATTTCAGACATTGTGGTAGGCGCACAAACTGGTTATACTTACAAGATTGCAGTTAAAATAATCCTTTTATAAAAATCATCACAAAGGTGTCTTCATGTGCAGCTTCAGAGGTTTTATTTAAAATACAGCTCAACGCGTTTTGGCTAAAATAAATCTTTATCAAAGAAGGCTTCTTTTAGCCAAAATTCGTTGAGCTGTATTTTTTTTTTTTTTATACATTTGTCTATTCAAATCTAATCAAATGAACATGTATGCAGGGTGGTTGAGTGGTTCCGTCACCACAATAGACTGCCCTCTGGGCAGGCTTTCCAACTAGTATATATATATATATATATATATATATATATATATATATATATATACACCCTGTTCCAAATTATTATGCCAATGATATCTTTCTCATTTACCTAAATAATTGATGTAAACAACAGTCAGCATAATTCTCATGTTATCAACTCACAATTCAAATTTTATTGAACAAACCTCCTAATGATAACAGTATTTTTTTTTTAAAATAAAAAACTTACAATGCACTGTTCCGTATTATTATGCACAGTAAGTTTCAAAACACTTTATAGGTTGTAAAGAACTGATAATTGTTATTTGTTGTGTTTGCAGCATATTTACTGAAATCAAAAGCTATTTCAATCAAACGTTGAACAACATTTTAACTTTTTAAACATTTTAACAGGTCACGTTACATTTTAACATAGGACCCCTTATTTGATAGCAGCTTCACAAGTCTTGCATTCATTGAACTTGTGAGTTTTTGGAAAGTTTCTGCTTGAATTTGTTTGCAAGATGTCAGAATAGCCATCCAGAGCTGCTGTTTGGATGTAAACTGCCTCCCACCCTCATAGATCTTTTGCTTGAGGATGCTCCAAAGGTTCTCAATAGGATTGAGGTCAGGGGAGGATGGAGGCCACACCATGACTTTCTCTCATTTTATCCCCATAGCAGCCATTGATGCAGAGGTATTCTTTGGTATTCTTTAGGTATTCTTTGCAGCATGAGATGGTGCATTGTCATGCATGAAGATTTTATTACGGAAAGCATAGTTCTTCCTTCTGTACCAGGGAAGGAAGTGGTCAGTCTTTGCAGAGGTCATCTTTACACCTTTGGGGACCCTAAAGTGGCCGACCAGCTCTCTTCCCATGAATCCGTCCCAAAACATGACTCCACCACCGCGTTGCTGACGTCGCAACCTTGTTGGAACAGGGTGGGCATCCACCAACCATTTACTACTCCATCCATCTGGACCATCCAGGGTTGCACAGCACTCATCAGTGAACAGGACTGTTTGAAAATTAGTCTTCATGTATTTTTCTGCCCAATGCAGTTGTTTCTGCTTGTGAGCATTGGTTAGTGGTGGCCTAATGGAAGGTTTATGCACAGTTGCAAGACTCTGGAGGACTCCAGAGGCACCAGCAGCTTTTAAATATCTGTTTTCTGCTATGTAATGGTATTTTAGCAGCTGCTCTCTTGATCCGATGCATGGATCTGGCAGAAATCTTCCTCAATGTACCTTTATCTGCACGAACCTGTCTGTGCTCTGAATCAACCACAAATCTCTTAATAGTGCGATGATCACGCTTAAGTTTTCGTGAAATATCTAATGTTTTCATACCTCGTCCAAGGCATTGAACTATTTCAGAGAGAGAGGGGGGGAGAGCAAAAGAGAGGGGGGAGAGAGAGCAAAAGAGAGGGGGAGATCAAAAGAGAAGGGGAGAGAGAGCTAAAGAGAGGGGGGAGAGAGCACAAAAGAGGGAGGAGAGAGAGCAAAAGAGAGGGGGAGAGAAAGTAAAAGAGAGGGGGAGAGAACACAAAAGAGGGGGAGAGAGCGCAAAAGAGAGGGGGGAGAGAGAGCATCCAGGTGGATTCCAAAAATGTCAGGGTGGTGAAAGAATCCACCTGGATGTAGCATAAGCCGTCACCACAATAGACCACCCTTCCGAAAATAGCAGGGTGGTTCGGTGGTTCCATCACCACAATAGACTGCCCTCTGGGCAGACTTTCCCACTAGTGGTAAATGGATCACTGGGAACAGGGGATGAGAAAAATCACAGTAACAGTACAATTTTCCTTTAATTATTTCACTTCTTTCCTAATTGTGTAAATATTTTACAAGCAATTAAGCAATAACCTATCTGTCTGTCCGTCTCTCTGTCTGTCTGTATATAGCATTAATAATAATGCTATATACAGCTTAATCTTGTTAGAATCTTTCAGATATTTAAATATCAAACCAAACTTGGCCAGTTATCCCGCCATCAAATGGAGTGATAGCAAATAATCTTTGGGATAGTAGCATTAGGACCTAGAAGGGGATAGGCTGAGCACCAGGAGGCAATCAAGGAGCAATAAATCAGGAAATGACTGGAAAGGTCAAGGCAGAGTTGACAGGCCAGAGGTCAAATCAAACAGTAACTGGAAACAGAATCAGAGTTTAAAAGTTTAGTCAGGGAAATCCAAGGTCAAAACCAATCGGGAAACCGTGAAATTAGCAGGCAGAAGAATTTTCAAAAGGAGGTCCAGGTCACAAACCAGAATTCGAAATCCAAAATATAGTTCAAGGCACACCCACGAGAAATCATCAATACTAGGGAAATGAGACAGAGAAACTGAACGGCATTTAAAGAAAAAAGTGCGCCAAAGGTGAAGCGATGCGTCACGGGTGAAGCAATGCGTCACGGGTGAAGCAATGCGTCACAGGTGAAGCGATGCATCACGGGTGATACGATGCGGCACAGGTGATGAGATGCGGCACGGGTGACGCAATGCGTCACAGGTGACGCGAGACTAAGCAATCTGGCATCAAAACAGTGTCATGGCAACCTGGAGTCATAACAAATCCCCAAATCTCATTGGAAATCTTACTAATAATGAAAATATCTTAATCCATCATATTTACTTGTGTTTCAGTGACAGTTTTCAGTAGTGTAATACCATTTCTACATTTACATTGTTGTCTTGTATATTTCAGTCCAGCTTTAGGTTGCAGAAGTGTATTTAGAAATTTTCTACACAGCTAATTTAGCTTATTCCCAAAACTATCATTAAATATTTCAAAATTAATACAAGATTCAAACATTGTAAAGTGATTTCAATCTATATATAAATTCCAAAATAAATATTTAGCATGTTTGTGTTTCACTGTCCAAAAATAAAATAGATCCAAACAAACTTCCAATTGATTTTAAATTTCCAATTTTTTAATAGATTTCCATGTAAAGCCACATTTATGGGAATAATTTGTTACTAATGTTTGTAATAAATGAATAGAACATGGAAGGTGATTTGTAAACCCTCTTTGGGGTTAACATAGGTCAGAAAATGCAAATGAGCGTGATTAATAACACATACGGCAATGCAAATAATATCCTTTATCCCAAGAATTATATGTATAGAAATGCAATTTGCATGATGTTTCAAGACCTTTGACACTGCTATCCAAATCTCTACTTCCAATCCAAATACAACAATAATTATATTTACTAATTCTATTCTCAAAAATATATGCCATATCGAATCCTCAAATAAAAATGCAGAAACATTAATATAGGTAAATGAGCACTTTATTAATTTATGGACAAATACAGCATCATTTCACTTGATACTAAAATAATTTTAGTATTGGTCAGTTTATTAGAAAGACATTCCAGCCAAAATTGAAAACCACATGGATTTCAGTTCTGAATAGAAGCAGTTTGTATTATACATGTATTAGAAAAAAATGCTTCTTAAAAAAACTATTGCTGTTTCAAAGGCCAGATACATGCAGTCATGGGAGGCAGGGAGACAGAGTCTCACCTATCAAGAAAATAAAAAAAATAATAATATGAAAGCCATTACGAGTCTTGTCGGTATAACTATACCGCAAGCATTTTAGCCTGTAACGCAACGTCAGTCCCGCACTCAAAAAAATGCGGTTTTTGCAGGAGATTTCCATAGCGCTGCTATTACAAGTTTTGCAGTGAGGCTAAAAAGCTTGCATTACACCCTATACTGACACGATCCATTTCGCAATCTGAGACCAGTAGTTATGAGTTTTATGCAAAAAAAACTGTTACACAAAACTCATAACTAAAGTGTTACAAAGTACACTAACACCCATAAACTACCTATTAACCCCTAAACCGAGGCCCTCCCGCATCACAAACACTATGTTAAAGTTATTAACACATAATCTGCCGCTCCCGACATCGTCGCCACTATTAAAATTTATTAACCCCTATTCTGATGCAGCCAGACATCACCGCCACTATAATAAAGTTATTAACCCCTATTCCCCCGCACCCCAACATCGCCAAACTATAATAAAGATAATAACCTCTATTCTGCCGCTCCCCGACATCACTGCCACTAAATAAAGTTATTAACCCCTAAAACACTGACCTACCACATCACTGCCACTAAATAAACCTATTAACCCCTAAATAACTGTTTAAGACAGTTGGAGTTGTTTTTGAACCAGAAGTAAGCAGGAGAAAGACTATAAACAAGTATCTGAGCAAAAGGACCTGATTTTAAAGAAAACACAGAGCTCTGAGAGTTGAAGGAGAGTGTCAACCAGGTGGGAGACCTGCATAAATACCGGGCATATAGCCCTCAATAAAGTAGATTCTGTTTTACCCTCAAGAAGGAGCTTGGTCTCGTGTTTGTGGGGAAATTAACTGGATTTGTGTGTTGCTGATCCCATATTCAGGGCATCTTTCATCTGGTATTAACCCTCGATAACAGGGTTATACCATAACAATTACTATTATACTAAAATTAAAATAACTATCAATTAAATAAATTACATTACACATTAAAAAAAACTAACACTACAAAAAAATAAAAAAAAAATACTAAATTACAAAAAATAACAAACATTAAATTGCAAAAAATAACAAACAAAATTATCCAAAATAAAAACAATTACACCTAATCTTATAGCCCTATACAAATAATAAGCCCACCCAAAATAAAAAAAAAACCTAGCCTACAATATACTACCAATAGCCCTTAAAAGGGCCTTTTGTAGGGCATTGCCCTAAAGAAATCAGCTCTTGAACCTGAAAAAAATACAAACACCCCCCAACAGTAAAACCCACCACCCAACCAACCCCCCAAAATAAAAAAAACCTAACTCTAACAAAAACCTAAGCTACCCATTGCCCTGAAACTGAAAAGGGCATTTGTATGGGCATTGCCATTAAAAGGGCATTCAGCTCTTTTTCTTGCCCTGAAAAGGGCATTCAGCTCTTTTAAGAAAAGCGCAAACCCTAATCTAAAAAAAACCCACCCAAAAAAAGTTTAAAAAAACCTTACACTAACCCCCGATGATCCACTTACAGTTTCTGAAGTCCGGACATCCAGACGGCGAAGTCTTCATGCAGGCGGCATCTTCTATCTTCATCCAGACGGCATCTTCTATCTTCATCCTGGCGGTGTCTTCTATCTTCATCCTGGTGGCGCGGAGCGGGTCCATCCTGAAGACATCCGGCGCGGAGCATCCTCTTCATATGGTCGCCGCATTATACTGAATCTTCAATGCAAGGGAGCCTTTTCAATATGGCGTCCCTTGCATTCCTATTGGCTGATTTGATTTTTTTAATTCAAATCAGCCAATAGGATGAGAGCTACTGAAATCCTATTGGCTGTTAAAATCAGCCAATAGGATGAGAACTACTGGTCATCACAAGCCTATTCATACGTCAGAAATGACGGATCGGTCATCCTCCAATCACGGCTTCCCCCCGGGGGAATCAGTGTCTGATTCAAAGCCGTGATTGGAGGAAGCCGGATTCCTCATTTTAAACCCGGGAAGAGGCTTTGCGACGGGAGGGGGAAGTGATGCAGCGGCTGTCAAGATTAAAAGGTAAATATTTTCACGACACAAGGGAAATTTAAATTTTAATGAATTAAAGTGCCCCTTTTTTTAATTGGGGTTTTAAAAACCGGGCTCTTTATCATCTAAATTTACATTAACTTTAAGTATATAGTCTAATTTTTAAGAAATGATTTTCAAGTGATTTCTCTACATGAGTCCTTATAGACTGTAATGGAGTTTGGTGGTGCTTCATAAATAAATATGGAGAGTAATGATAGAAATAATAATCATAATTATCATCATAATCATAATAATGGTGAATCTTCTAATCAATTGGCAATCCTGTGCAAAGAGGACTGAAAGTAGTGCTGCCAGTGGGTGGAAGTATATATGAGAGAACACAACCTGTAGGAGGGCAGAGAAGAATGAGAGTAGTGGAAGCACACATTGAAGTTTGTCCATTAGAGGTAGAGGGAGTTGGGACAGCCAGTGGCAGATACTGCACCAGAGAGGGAGGCGGGACCAGCTTTTAAGACTGGCTTTGTGATTGGTTAGATGTGGATGACTGTCAATGGTTGATCTTTCCTTGGGTAGAAAATGACCAGGCTATTTGTAGGCACATAAAACTCAGAGAACCTCAATACGTTTGTCAAAGGTCTCTGTTTCACAGACATACATATTTAAATTATTATAGAATTAACCCAAACCAATTTTCTTCCTTTATGTGAAATACTATCTGGCCTCCAACAGTCTTCTGAGGGCTTTATCAGCAGAACAGCACATCCCCTTTTGTCTACATCTCAATGCCTGCTGCATGTAGGTTAATTTCCTTTTCTTCTATGTATAATGAAAAGAAAAATGTGAAAAGAGGTTTTTGTATGCACAGGGAGGAATTTATATTTGCCAAAGAGCCATAGATAATATCCAAGGGCACCCAATAACAAGAATCAAACTGTAATCACACTGTTATGGAATGCAAATTGTTTCACTTTATTACCAAACTGTCTTCTTGGTATTACTGGCCTATTATCTGCAATAAAATAAAACAAAAATACAAGCTACAAATGTACATTAGGTTTTTTACAAACAGTTTAAAAAGAAAGCAAATACACTCACATAGTAAGTACATAATGGCCATACAATTTGCAGCCTCCCAAATAGCTGTTCTTTCTTTTGGTCAAATTTTCTTCTGCAGGTAATGGACTTTTAAATATTGAGAATGTAGAGAGCATGTATGTATCTATATCAAAGGTAGCTGGTATTAATAGAATAAAAATATATAACACAGCTACACATTTCTCAGCATAAATGATGTTTCATAAGGCTGATCTATTTTATACAAACATCCAACCCACTATGTAAACAAACAATATATAAAATCATCAATGTATCTGCCATAAAAGAGCAAAAACTCAGAATTGTAAATTAATGTTTGTTCCTTTGCAAACTTGTTCATGAGTTTTGGCAAAAAAAATTAAAATTCTGAAATTTGGGGCAAATCTATTTTTTATAGCTGATACATTGACAATCTGTTCTTTTGGCCCCATGTATTTAAAGGCGGGTGGACAGCTTCTCTAATGACCACTGCTTCTTACATTGCGGGAAGCAGGCTCACATGTGCCAGCACGCCGTATTTAACAAGCAGCGGTCATGAGACCGCAGCTTTATAACCTCTTCGCCACTTCTTGTTTGGTGAAATTCAATCTCCCCTGTCTTTCCCGATCGAGGAGATTGACAGCTCCTGCCTGCGCGTGATTGGCTGTACGTGGTTAGGGGTGGGATTGCATGCTAGTGCAAAATAGCACTCGTGTGCAATGCTGTATACCTCCAGGAGAATTCAGACCGCCAGAGGTGAGCTGCGGCAGACAGGGGCACGTATATGCACCCCTGTCCGCCTTAGTTTGATAAATCGCCCCCATAAAGTCATTTGTCTCGAAAAGTAATGAGGAATCAGCACGGAAATTGATGGCCCTTTTAAATACAAAAAGACAGGATATAATATTTAGATTTTTTTTTTTTAAATCCTCTAATGAGGAAAGACCAAGTAGTTTCAATTATTTGTTTTAAAAATATGTTGACTGTAATATTAATTTAGTCTATTATAGTAGACACCACCTGGGATGGAATGTAATGTACCATATAGTTAATTTCAAAGGAATAGGAGTTTCATAAAGAGATTCCTTGATATTTAAAGGGACATGAAATCCAAATTGTTTTCTTTTGTAATTCAGAATATACCATTACAAATTCCAATTTACTTTTGTTTTCAAATTTGCTTTGTTCTCTTGGTATCTTTTGGGATAAATGTGTGCATGCACCAATCACCAGCTAGCACCCAGTAATGTAGCATATGCACATATTATTTTTCAACCATGGATACAAAGAGAACAGAGTAAATTTAAAAATAAAAGTGAAATTAAAAGTGTCTTTAAAATACAAGCAAGCTGTATCACATTTATGCAAGTTTATTACTGACTTTGCTATCCTTTTAAAAAAGGTACAGAAAGTTAGCCTGATAATCTAGTTAAAAGTGGATATTGGAGTGCTCAAATTCTCAACAAAGGATCTGTTTTTGAGAAGAAAGAAAAGTAAAATTATTGATAGAAACATACATTCTAATGGTATAATTTCTACTCCTTTAGACCTTACACAATTTAGTATCATCTTCAGATTTTGGGGTCAATTTATGTAAGTGCGAGCGGACATGATACGATGTAGCGTATCATGTCCACTGAACATCGATTAATGCCGACAGCATATGCTGTCGGCATTTAATATTGCAGAAAGTGTTGAAAGTAGCAGCGCTGTGTCACCTCCAGGGCACCAAGCTGCCCACGTCCTCTGAGCTAACCTTGTTGCTTTCACCTCCAAAATAAAAGCGCTCACAATAGTGTAGCAGATTTCAGACAATGTGGTAGGTGCAAAAACTGGTTATACTCATGAGATTGCAGTTAAAATAAGCCTTTTATTAAATTCATCACAAAGGTGTCTTCAGGTGCAGCTTCAGGTTTTATTTAAAATACAGCTCAACGCGTTTCGGCTATAAGAAGCCTTTATCAAGAGCATAAATTTAAATTTCTGAAACAAATAGTTATAGCCTAGCAATATTCACAAACAAATTTATAGTCTCAAAACCCTGCCTGCCTTCTTCAAGACACACCCATCCACAGGTGTGCTGAAATCAGCAGGGCTGTATCCAATGCCTATCTTTTTCTGTCAGCAAGTGTAGAAATATACCAATGAAATTCAGTATACCAGATGCCTTAAATAAATTTATATGGATACACTTCCCCACTTAAAAAGCTTCCATTCTAAGATCAACAGACCTATAGTATCTTTGTGTTGATAAACTCTTTACATTAATAATATCTCACTAAATAATCTGTATCAAAAACAATCTGTACTTGGGAACATATGTGTTATTTAACATTCATTGGTGCAGCATAAATCAAACTATACAAATGATGATGAACCATGATCTAATTTATTTTCCTCTATTTTGTTGAAATGGTGCTCCTATACACTGCAACTGTTGTAATAAATTTAATGCTAACATGAAATGGGTAGGGATTGAGAAAGTCAAACAGTCATGGAGAGGAGGGAGCTTAGAATCCCTTCTGTTGAAAAGACAATAGGGTGGATATTTAATATGAAGACCTATGGTGAATGGGGGTTAAATAAGGATACTAAGGCCTAGATTTGGAGTTCGGCGGTAGCCGTCAAAACCAGCGTTAGAGGCTCCTAACGCTGGTTTTGGCCGCCCGCTGGTATTTGGAGTCAGTGATTAAAGGGTCTAACGCTCACTTTTCAGCCGCGACTTTTCCATACCGCAGATCCCCCTACGCCATTTGCGTAGCCTATCTTTTCAATGGGATCTTTCTAACGCTGGTATTTAGAGTCGTTTCTGAAGTGAGCGTTAGAGCTCTAACGACAAGATTCCAGCCGCCTGAAAATAGCAGGAGTTAAGAGCTTTCTGGCTAACGCCGGTTCATAAAGCTCTTAACTACTGTACCCTAAAGTACACTAACACCCATAAACTACCTATGTACCCCTAAACCGAGCTCCCCCCACATCGCCGCCACTCGATTAAAATTTTTAACCCCTAATCTGCCGACCGCCACCTACGTTATACTTATGTACCCCTAATCTGCTGCCCCTAACCCCGCCGACCCCTATATTATATTTATTAACCCCTAACTTGCCCCCCACAACGTCGCCGCCAGCTACTTAAAATAATTAACCCCTAATCTTCCGACCGCAAATCGCCGCCACCTACGTTATCCCTATGTACCCCTAATCTGCTGCCCTAACATCGCTGACCCCTATATTATATTTATTAACCCCTAATCTGCCCCCCTCAACGTCGCCGACACCTGCCTACATTTATTAACCCCTAATCTGCCGAGCGGACCTGAGCGCTACTATAATAAAGTTATGAACCCCTAATCCGCCTCACTAACCCTATCATAAATAGTATTAACCCCTAATCTGCCCTCCCTAACATCGCCGACACCTACCTTCAATTATTAACCCCTAATCTGCCGAGCGGAGCTCACCGCTATTCTAATAAATTGATTAACCCCTAAAGCTAAGTCTAACCCTAACACTAACACCCCCCTAAGTTAAATATAATTTTTATCTAACGAAATAAATTAACTCTTATTAAATAAATGATTCCTATTTAAAGCTAAATACTTACCTGTAAAATAAATCCTAATATAGCTACACTATAAATTATAATTATATTGTAGCTATTTTAGGATTAATATTTATTTTACAGGCAACTTTGTAATTATTTTAACCAGGTACAATAGCTATTAAATAGTTAAGAACTATTTAATAGTTACCTAGTTAAAATAATAACAAATTTACCTGTAAAATAAATCCTAACCTAAGATATAATTAAACCTAACACTACCCTATCAATAAATTAATTAAATAAACTACCTACAATTACCTACAATTAACCTAACACTACACTATCAATAAATTAATTAAACACAATTCCTACAAATAAATACAATTAAATAAACTAGCTAAAGTACAAAAAATAAAAAAGAACTAAGTTACAGAAAATAAAAAAATATTTACAAACATCAGAAAAATATTACAACAATTTTAAACTAATTACACCTACTCTAAGCCCCCTAATAAAATAACAAAGCCCCCCAAAATAAAAAATTCCCTACCCTATTCTAAATTAAAAAAATTACAAGCTCTTTTACCTTACCAGCCCTGAACAGGGCCCTTTGCGGGGCATGCCCCAAGAATTTCAGCTCTTTTGCCTGTAAAAGAATAAATACAATACCCCCCCCCCAATATTACAACCCACCACCCACATACCCCTAATCTAACCCAAACCCCCCTTAAATAAACCTAACACTAAGCCCCTGAAGATCTTCCTACCTTGTCTTCACCATCCAGGTTCACCGATCCGTCCTGAAGAGCTCCTCCGATGTCCTGATCCAAGCCCAAGCGGGGGCTGAAGAGGTCCATGATCCGGTCAAAGTCTTCATCCAAGCGGGGCAGAAGAGGATCTTCCATCCGATTGAAGTCATCATCCAGGCGGCATCTTCTATGGTCTTCCATCCGGAGCGAAGCGGCAGGATCCTGAAGACCTCCAGCGCGGAACATCCATCCGGACCGACGACTGAACGACGAATGACTGTTCCTTTAAGGGACGTCATCCAAGATGGCGTCCCTCGAATTCCGATTGGCTGATAGGATTCTATCAGCCAATCGGAATTAAGGTAGGAATTTTCTTATTGGCTGATGGAATCAGCCAATCAGAATCAAGTTCAATCCGATTGGCTGATCCAATCAGCCAATCAGATTGAGCTCGCATTCTATTGGCTGTTCCGATCAGCCAATAGAATGCGAGCTCAATCTGATTGGCTGATAATTACAAAGTTGCCTGTAAAATAAATATTAATCCTAAAATAGCTATAATATAATTATAATTTATATTGTAGCTATATTAGGATTTATTTTACAGGTAAGTATTTAGCTTTAAATAGGAATCATTTATTTAATAAGAGTTAATTTATTTCGTTAGATGTAAATTATATTTAACTTAGGGGGGTTTTAGTGTTAGGGTTAGACTTAGCGTTAGGGGTTAATCCATTTATTAGAATAGCGGTGAGCTCCGCTCGGAAGATTAGGGGTTAATAATTGAAGTTAGGTGTCGGCGATGTTAAGGAGGGCAGATTAGGGGTTAATACTATTTATGATAGGGTTAGTGAGGCGGATTAGGGGTTAATAACTTTATTATAGTAGCGCTCAGGTCCGCTCGGCAGATTAGGGGTTAATAAGTGTAGGCAGGTGTCGGCGACGTTGAGGGGGGCAGATTAGGGGTTAATAAATATAATATAGGGGTCGGCGATGTTAGGGCAGCAGATTAGGGGTACATAGGGATAACGTAGGTGGCGGCGGTTTACGGAGCGGCAGATTAGGGGTTAAAAAAAATATGCAGGGGTCAGCGATAGCGGGGGCGGCAGATTAGGGGTTAATAAGTGTAAGGGTAGGGGTGTTTAGACTTGGGGTACATGTTAGAGTGTTAGGTGCAGACGTAGGAAGTGTTTCCCCATAGGAAACAATGGGGCTGCGTTAGGAGCTGAACGCTGCTTTTTTGCAGGTGTTAGGTTTTTTTACAGCTCAAACAGCCCCATTGTTTCCTATGGGAGAATCGTGCACGAGCACGTTTTTGAGGCCGGCCGCGTCCGTAAGCAACTCTGGTATCGAGAGTTGCATTTGCGGTAAAAATGCTCTACGCTCCTTTTTTGGAGCCTAACGCAGCATTTGATTAAACTCTCGATACCAGAGTTAAATTTATGGTGCGGCCAGAAAAAAGCCCGCGGAGCGTTAACAGCCCTTTTACCGCCGAACTCCAAATCTAGGCCTAAGGTTGCAGCTTCATTATAAAGGAGATGTAGACTATCAATGCAAGGTTCTACATTTTGGAAGTAAAAATAAGCAGGCAACGTATTATTTAAATGGGACAAGACTTAGCCAAACACAGGAGGAAAGGGATTTGGGGTAGTAATAGATAACAAGCTAAAGATGGGTGCACAATGCAGGGCAGCAGCTTCAAAGGCTAATAAGATTCTAGCATGTATTAAAAGAGGCATTGACTCAAGGGAGGAAAGCATAATTCTGTCACTATATGAAGCCCTGGTAAGACCTCACCTTGAGTATGGAGTGCAGTTCTGGGGACCAATCACAAAAAAAGATATTGCAGAAACCTATGAGGAGAGTCTAGCCAAACTGGGTCTGTTTTCTTTAGAAAAAAGGCGCTTAAGAGGTGACATGATTGCGTTATATAAATATATTCAAGGCCCATATACAGAGATGGCAGAAGCTCTGTTTATTCCAAGAAAATTGTTTGTGACCAGAGGTCACAATTTAAGGTTGGAGGAAAGGAGATACAGAAACGTTTTTTCACTGTAAGAGCAATAAAAGTGTGGAACTCATTGCCAAGGGAGGTAGTGAATGCCAATACCCTAGATACATTTAAAAATTATTTGGATACATTTCTGTCTATAAACAAAATTCATGGATATGATTGCTAGTTTTAAATGGGTCACCTTTTAGTGGGATTATTTAAGCTTAACTGGAGCTTTTTGTATATATTTTAGATTTGTATAGGTTGAACTCGTTGGACTTCGGTCTTTATTCAACCTCATCTACTATTTTACTATGTTACTATGTTACCATGTTAATGTCCTTTAAGATTACTACGTTTCTATGAAAGATGTGTTTTTTAACTACTGAGTTGTCTAAGTTCTTCTCCTCCATAGCCAGTTAATAGCTTTTGAGGATGTATTTCTTTTATTATTGGTTTTTTGGTGGGGATTGAAGAAAAATAGTTCTATACAGGTTTTGAAAATTATGATAAGCTTTACTATAGATTATAATATCATACATTAAGGCTTTTTATAGCAGCCTTTTAGTGAACATTTGTTTTGACTTTACTGTTTTTTCTTTTTTATACTTATATGGTATGGTATTGCTATTTATCGCGCTTTGACCTTATTTATCAAGTGAATTAAATTTTTGTATTGTATATGTTGAATTTCTAACTTGCCCCTCCTTTTATCTTGCCTTTTGTACACCTAAATAGCAGATTATATCACTCTATTGAATCGGGACTTCTAAATACTAGGAGAGGGATATGTTTAGTGTTTCCATTGGGAGAAAGAGGACTTAAGATAGTGCAGTGGTTATCACGTCTACTTGACATGCACAAGGTCCTGGGATCGAGTGGGACTACCGATTTCTTTATTGGTTGATACAAGGACATTTGACCAATGTTTATTTTTGTAGATTGGTCGCTATCTTTATAGTGATTTTAATGTTTAAGATTGATGTTAACAGAAATCGCAATAATAAGATGTTTATTAGTGACACAACTTTTGCCTTGTACCAATAGCTAATATGGTTCATCATCATTTGTATAGTTTGATTTATGCTGCACAAATGAATGTTTAATAACACATATGTTTCCAAGTACAGATTGTTTTTGAGGGCCCGTGTTTCTGGCGAGCCTGCAGGCTTGCCAGAAACAGCAATTATGAATCAGCGGTCTAAAGACGGCTGCTCCATAAACTGTCCACCTGCTCTGAGCAGGTGGACAGACATTGCCCAAATTCAACCTGATCGAGTACGATCAGGTTGATTGACACCCCCTGCTGGTGACTGATTGGCTGCAAATCTGCAGGGGGCGGCGTTGCACCAGCTGCTCACAAGAGCGGCTGGTGCAATGCTGAATACGCAGAGCATATTGCTCTCCACATTCAGCGAGGTCTGTCGGACCTGATCCGCACTGTCCTTTGTTAAATAGGCCCCTATAGGTCTGTTGATCTTAGCATGGAAGCTTTTTATGTGGGTAAGTGTAACCATACACATTTATTTAAGGTATTTGGCATACTAAATTGCATTGGTATATTTCTACACTTCCTGACAGAAAAAGATAGCAATTGGATACAGCCCTGATGTAAGCTGAATTCAACACACCTGTGGATGGGTGTGTCTTGAAGAAGGCAGGCAGGGTTTTGAGACTATAAATTTCCTTGTGACTATTGCTAGTCTATAACCATTTGTTCCAGAAATTGTTTTAATTTTATGCTCTTGATAAAGGCTTCTTTTAGCCGAAATGCGTTGAGCTGTATTTTAAATACAACCTGAAGCTGCACCTGAAGACACCTTTGTGATGATTTTAATAAAAGGCTTATTTTAACTGCAATCTCATGAGTATAACCAGATTGTGCGCCTACCACATTGTCTGAAATCTGCTACACTATTGTGTAGGTGGACAGCTTATGGAGCAGCGGTCTTTAGACCGCTGTTTCATAACTTCTGTTTCCGATCAACCTGAAAGCTCGCTGGAAACAAGGGGCATCTAGCTCCATACGGAGCTTGATAAATATGCCCAATAAAGTTGTTGCTGTCTACTCCTTCCTCTAGGTCATTTGTAAAAAATATTAAAAAGAACCGGGTCCATTACAGATTCTGGAGGCAACCCATGTACAAATTTGTGTATTTTCCATTGACGACAATTATTTGTTTGACAAATCTTTCAACTAATTATTTATCTATATGCTTTTATGTACTATTTCTACTGCCACTAGATTTTTGTTTTAATGGATACAAAACTTAATCACAAGCAGAACCTTATTTGAGTTTTCCCTCACCACTTAACTAGAGGCAAATCAACTTTAGTCTACAATAATGAGACAAGGATAGGATCAGTTTAATAGCAGTATTTATATGGGAGACAGGTCTAAAGTTTTATGGTTTAGGTACTACCAAAACATGTGCATCCAATATAATGGAGGGGAAATAATTACTTTATTCTACTGCTTTAAACATTCCTACAATGAGGTGAGAAGCCAAAAAAACTTTTATAATATTTAGTGGTCAACCTTCCCTGTTCAGGTCTGTTACAAGATGTACAGATGCCTTTCAACTCTTGCATTGTCACAGGTTGGTCCAAGAGATCAGCCTCCTTGGGTGTTACCCTTGGGGTGTTTGCCAGTTACAAGTATTCATGCAAAGCAGAAAGTGAATCCTGGGCAGTCGGGGAAATAAAAGGTTGGATATTATATAATTTAGTTTAAAAAGATTTGAATTCCTTTACAATCCCTGTTTACCACTGACTGACCTTTGGCAAGATTACAAGTTATGCAGTATGGCTATACCACTGAAAAATTGGCCTTTTTGATCAGAATGGCAGGTCTCCCATATTACAAGTGGCGGCAGTACAGCTATACCGCTAGACTTTTAGCCTGTACTGCAATTCCGTGCACTCAAAAAATTACTTTTGAGTGTGGAATTTTCATTGCATCTGTATTACAAGTCCAGAAGGTCCAGATCAGAGACCAGTAGCTATGGATTTTGCAAAACAAAAATGTTTCACAAAACTAATAACAAAAATTTTACAAAGTACACTAACACCCATAAACTACCTATTAACCTCTAAACCACGACCCCCCCACATCGAAAAAACTATAATAACTCTTTATACCCCTAATCAGCTGCCCACCAACATCGCTAACACTAAATTAAAGTATTAACCGATAAAACTCCGCCCCCCCACATTGCCAACAATAAAATAAACATATTAACCCCTAAACCGCCATCCCCCACATTGCAAAACACTAAATTGAACTATTAACCCCTAAATTTAACACCCCCTAACTTTAAATTAAACTTACAATATAACTACCATAAAATAAATAAAAACTTATCTGTGAAATAAAAAAAACTAAGCTTAAACTATACAAAAACCTAACATTACTATTTTAAAAACTAAAATAAATGAAAAAATAAAAAACCTAAGTTACAAAATTATAAAATCCTAACACCAAGAAAAATTAAATAAACTAAAATTACCAAAACAATACTAAAATTATGAGATATTAATAAACACTAAGGCCTAGATTTAGAGTTCGGCGGTAGCCGTAAAAACCAGCGTTAGAGGCTCCTAACGCGGGTTTCTTACGCACTCCGGTATTTAGAGTTTATTTACCGCCACTCAAAATACACCTAACGCTCACCTTTCTACCGCCACCTCAGACCCAGTAGTAAACATATACCGACAAAAAAAAAATCCACGAATCACAAAACAAATATTACATAAAGTACACTTACACTCATACAAACACGACACTATCTTTATTTTTCATATTTTATTTTTTTTCGTTAAAATACAAAGGATTAAAGTTGCGAGATCTCTGGTGTTTGAAAAAAATCCACACAAATCCATTTTCCCATTGACTTACATGGACATACGGGAAAAGACCCTCATATACCTACATCTAACGAATAACATTATCACAAACATACACTCATCGATGCATACAAACAATATACACCACATGACATACACAAAATATTTATTTATTACAAAAAGAACACGATTTTGCGACTTTTTCACACAAGATCATGACGTCACTCACTTTACGAGGAAAACCAGTCTTAGAAAAAAAAATTAGAAATCTTTTGAGCCTCCATTGACTTCTATTGGGAAGACGTGCTTGTGCACGCGAAACCCTCATTTCCCTAACGCACGCAAATAGCGTAGACTGAAAAACTCCAAATACCAGCGCTAGAAAAGACATGATTTCATGCGTTAGACCCAGCTATGATAAATAGATAAAGAAATGACTATTTCCCTATGGTGGACTTATGGTTTTTAATTATTAAATATTCACCACACCATAAATATTTTTCACACTTTTAGATTACATCAACTACAAATCCACATCACTAGTAACACATTATTATTTCAATAAAATTACATTTACAATTAAAATAAAATTCAATACACATTTCTGGATTCACAAACACTACACAATGGGAAACATCTCTCATTTACCTTTATTATTGCATTTCAGTTATTCAACTCATATGCTTGCAGCAACAGCATATCTACATAGGCTTAACACATAATCACTCATGGATGCACATACATTACTTTTAACATTCACTCATACATGTGCATTCAAATGATGGGGGACAAACACATTACATTCTCTACAGGAATCACAAAACAGAACATATGGATTTTACTGTACTTTTAACATCATGATTCCATCACCAGAAACCATTAGGAATTACGTACAACACGAACATCATTACACCAGATTACAGATGTCACTTTATGGGAAGGAACAACAATGCCAGACGCTATATAGAAGTCAGCATATGTGGGACACAATCACAATATATACGTACATGTACATAACACGCATCACCCATCACGCAACCACAAAGCACACATTTAGATTTTATTCAGCACACAATAACAATGTAGCACAATACAACAACACAATGAGGATTTCACAACTACATAGGCAGGTTAATAATATCATGACGTCATTAGAAGATTCAACCATACACATCACAGATTCACCACTGTACCGCCCCTTTAGGAACTTTAACACTCAATACTACAATACAACATATACGTAAACCACACTTTGGAACAACATTATTATGGAGATTTCAATGGGACAATTAATAAATATTGTCAGATCGCAAATCACTTATATATACAATACTACAGATGACAGCCGGAAGTTATTCAGTATTAGTGCGATTTGAAAGGGACGCGTACAATATTGACTGCTCGGAAATCACTTATATATACAATACTACAGATGACAGCCGGAAGTTATTCAGTATTAGTGCGATTTGCAAGGGACGCGTACAATATTGACTGCTCGGAAATCACTTATATATACAATACTACAGATGACAGCCGGAAGTTATTCAGTATTAGTGCGATTTGAAAGGGACGCATACAATATTGACATCTCGGCAATCACTTATATATACAATACTACAGATGACAGACGGGAAGTTCTGAATTCTTATTGCGATTTGAATGGGACGCATACAATATTGACATCTCGGCAATCACTTATATATACAATACTACAGATGGCAGACGGGAAGTTCTGAATTATTATTGCGATTTTAAAGGGACGCGTACAATATTGACTGCTCGGCAATCACTTATATATACAATACTACAGATGACAGCCGGAAGTTATTCAGCATTAGTGCGATTTAAATGGGACGCATACAATATTGACAGCTCAGCAATCACGTATATACACAATACTACAGATGACAGCCGGAAGTTATTCAGCATTAGTGCGATTTAAATGGGACGCATACAATATTGACAGCTCGGAAATCACTTATATATACAATACTACAGATGACAGACGGGAAGTTCTGAATTCTTATTGCGATTTGAATGGGACGCATACAATATTGACATCTCGGCAATCACTTATATATACAATACTACAGATGGCAGACGGGAAGTTCTGAATTATTATTGCGATTTTAAAGGGACGCGTACAATATTGACTGCTCGGCAATCACTTATATATACAATACTACAGATGACAGCCGGAAGTTCTGAATTATTATTGCGATTTTAAAGGGACGCATACAATATTGACAGCTCGGCAATCACTTATATATACAATACTACAGATGGCAGATGTTACTTTATCGTTTACAAACAATATTGCAGCAACATTGATCGATCACATTCGATGCACATTATACACAACTATGCACTTTCATTCATGTTAGCCTGGACGTGTGCTTGTTACTATAAGATCGCGTTTAACAAATATTGATTACGCATATGAGCAAACATTACAAACATGCACTGTATGTGTGATATTTGACACTTTCACATTGAGATTCATTGGGGGAAAACAACATTTCAGCAAACAACAAAAAAACGCCCACTGTGAAAGCATTCGCGCCGCTCACATTACAAACTCACTACCATTGGACTAATTGTACTATAAATCCCCCAAACAACATGGCCAATGCATCACTTGTGATCCACATCAGATCAAGTGCTTACCTTGTTACGCTGTTTTGAAAGATGGATGACGATGACATGGTAGACGCTGCTGGTGGTGCTATTGGCGAACTAGCTGTTGGTCGAATCAGGCAGCCTCGGCGGCTCAGACCGAGACGAAGGGGTCGTCTGGTTCGAGGTCCTCGTGTCTACAGGGTGAGACCCACCTTGGAAAACATGAGCGACTTTGAGGTTTTTGATAAGTATCGGCTCGATCGCGAACAGCTCATTGGCCTTTACGATCTTCTTAAACCTCATTTGGAGCCACGTATACAAATAAGGACTGCTGTTCCCCCCATGAGTAAGATGCTAAGCTGTCTATACGTCCTGGCCTCCGGGAGTTTTCAATCCGGAGAACTGTACATGCATGGCCTGGCTCAAGGTATATTCTCTGTGGTGTTTGATAACTTTCTGGACGCCATGGTACGTATCAGTAAGCAATACATAGGATTCCCACAGAATGATGGTGATTGGAGGCGCCTGAAGCGGGAATTCTTTGATATTGCTCAATTGCCCAATGTCTTGGGAGCCATTGATTGTACCCACATTGCGCTGCGTGCTCCAATTGATGACTTGCCCTTCAGAAATCGCAAACATTTTCATAGCCTCAACGTGCAGTATGTTTGTGACGCACGGATGAGGATTATGCATGTGTATGCGAATTTTGGAGGGGCTTGTCATGATGCCCGCATCCTCTCTCTGTCGTCCCTGTGGAGACAGTTTGAGGAAAGACAAATGCCCCCTGGTTATCTCGTTGGTGAGTATTTGTGCTCAACATGGTTAATTATTTTGACAATTGCCCCTGTATTTTTTAACTGTTAGCGTCATGTTCAGCTATAGGATTAAATTTAACCATTTCTTATTTACCAACGCTAATGTCTAGTTTTATTGAAAAGCAGATATGTAGCATGTCTTACCTTAAGTGTTCATATAGAGAATGCAATGTAACCATGTAGTTAGCATTTTACACAAGGTTTGTTTTAGGAGAAATACGCATATGTAGCATGTCTTAGATGAAATGGCAAGATATTATCTCATGCAATTTAACGCTGTCATTGTCTTTTTCCGCTAATGTCTAGTTTTATTGAAAATCAGATATGTAGCATGTCTTACCTTAAGTGTTCAGATAGAGAATGCAATGTAACCATGTAGTTAGCATTTTACACAAGGTTTGTTTTAGGAGAAATACGCATATGTAGCATGTCTTAGATGAAATGGCAAGATATTATCTCATGCAATTTAACGCTGTCATTGTCTTTTTCCGCTAATGTCTAGTTTTATTGAAAAGCAGATATGTAGCATGTCTTACCTTAAGTGTTCAGATAGAGAATGCAATGTAACCATGTAGTTAGCATTTTACACAAGGTTTGTTTTAGGAGAAATACGCATATGTAGCATGTCTTAGATGAAATGGCAAGATATTATCTCATGCAATTTAACGCTGTCATTGTCTTTTTCCGCTAATGTCTAGTTTTTTTGAAAAGCAGATATGTAGCATGTCTTACCTTAAGTGTTCAGATAGAGAATGCAATGTAACCATGTAGTTAGCATTTTACACAAGGTTTGTTTTAGGAGAAATACGCATATGTAGCATGTCTTAGATGAAATGGCAAGATATTATCTCATGCAATTTAACGCTGTCATTGTCTTTTTCCACTAATGTCTAGTTTTATTGAAAAGCAGATATGTAGCATGTCTTACCTTAAGTGTTCAGATAGAGAATGCAATGTAACCATGTAGTTAGCATTTTACACAAGGTTTGTTTTAGGAGAAATACGCATATGTAGCATGTCTTAGATGAAATGGCAAGATATTATCTCATGCAATTTAACGCTGTCATTGTCTTTTTCCGCTAATGTCTAGTTTTATTGAAAAGCAGATATGTAGCATGTCTTACCTTAAGTGTTCAGATAGAGAATGCAATGTAACCATGTAGTTAGCATTTTACACAAGGTTTGTTTTAGGAGAAATACGCATATGTAGCATGTCTTAGATGAAATGGCAAGATATTATCTCATGCAATTTAACGCTGTCATTGTCTTTTTCCGCTAATGTCTAGTTTTATTGAAATGCAGATATGTAGCATGTCTTACCTTAAGTGTTTAGATAGAGAATGCAATGTAACCATGTAGTTAGCATTTTACACAAGGTTT
The DNA here is from genome assembly GCF_027579735.1 of Bombina bombina. Lineage (NCBI taxonomy): Eukaryota > Metazoa > Chordata > Amphibia > Anura > Bombinatoridae > Bombina > Bombina bombina. Next base: position 66,459,077 of record NC_069504.1, on the reverse strand, counting down.
GTTTTAGGAGAAATACGCATATGTAGCATGTCTTAGATGAAATGGCAAGATACAGAATTATATATAAATTTATTTCTTTTTTTTAATGTTTCTGACAACTTTTAATATGGATTATGTTTTTTAAAAAATATATTTCTACAACAATATACTAGTTTAAGTATTCTGTTTGAATTATGTTCTGTTCTAAATTTATAGGTGATTCTGGGTACATGAGCCGGCCTTGGCTCATTACCCCCTTGCGTAGCCCAACTGATGTGTCTGAGGAGCGCTACAATAGGGCTCATAAGAGAACCAGGGCGGTGGTTGAAAGGATGTTCGGGCTCCTGAAGATGAGATTCAGGTGCCTGGACCGTTCTGGAGGAGCACTCCAGTACAACCCAAAGAAGGTGGCTAAGATCGTTGTAGCCTGTAGCGTCCTGCATAATATTGCACAGCGGGCTGGGATGCTGCAGGCCGTCCCGGTGGACAGAGACCTCCTCAGAGATGAGGAGGATGATCCTGTTCTAGAGGGGGAATTCCAGGACGAGGGACTTGATGTCAGAGCAGACGTCATCAACCGCCACTTTAGACGGTAAAGAATAGAAGTTACACTGGAGTATTTTCAATAGATGTGAACTCTATGGAAATGACAATTAGAGAATTGTGCAAACATGTTAGTATTGATCAAATGTTAGAATAATCTTTATTTTTCATAATATAGGTGATGCTCTGGGCATTGGGTCCTATAGCGAGTCTTTGCCACCTGGTTTTTAAAGAGGACATCAGATGGTAAGTAGAAATGTATGGACTGTTGCTGGCATGATTTGTACACAAATACATCATATGGCATACATTTTAAAAAATATAATTTTTTTACACATTACTTAAAATGTACATAATCAGAAAGGGATACTCTAGAATGACTATGGTTCAATGTCACACAGAGGTTTGTTCTGCTCAATATGACTCATCTTCACACTTGATAGAAAATAACACAGGTTCATACACAGGCTTAGTAAGCTAGTGATAGATATTTATTATGAAATGGGGGGTGGGAGAGGGGTACAGAACTGATTCACACACTTGTATGAAATCTTTATATATAATTTCTTACATTAGGGAGATGACTTAATCTAAAGACTGAAAGGGAACAATTTGAAGCCTGACAGTGAAGATTTCCAAGACTGACAGTGGGGAAAAAGCCAAGATTGAAATTGAAGTATACCAATGGGATCATGTCTGGCATTATATTTCAATTCTGCTGACCTTGAAAACCATACAAATACATGTTCACATGGTAAGTGCAAACTATTTGATAGAATAAGGCTGTGGAGACATCCTATTGGAGACACTTAGATGATTTTCTATTTTGTAGATGGTATTTCCCAGTCCTCTATTTAATGAACTGATGAATAATACACCTATTGAAGATCAACTGTTTACCCCTGAATTGATTTTCAAAGACCATGCATTGTCCAGGTTGGTGTACCAATGCATGCTAGTGAAGACTGTAGAATATTAGTAGCTTACATACATTAGTCATATTTAGTTCTTAATGAGATATTTAGGGATCACAATCAGAAAAAGGAATACATATTATAGTTGATATAGAGGTATTTGAATGGACATGAAATATTACATTTAGGTTCATCATACATATATTGTTTACATGTGATATACATTATTATGTATAATTTTAATTTTTGATATTTAAATATAATTTTTAATCAACAATATAATGGTGTATGTATTTAATTAATTTAAAATCAATGTAATGATTATCTTTAAAAAATGTTGATCAAAGTTAGAGCATAGACACCATATGATTTTAAATGTATTTTATGAATATTTTACAACGTGTGTATTAACTTTGTTCCATTTTTATTATTTGTCATTTCAGATTGGCATCTGATGACTTCCTGGAATATTTAATTATTTTCTATTAAATATATGTTTATTTTTAACAGATTCTAATATATATCAATATAATCTGTAAATAAAACTTGGACTCCCTTGACTGGTAGTTGGCTATTTGACAAGCACATGCATAAGAGAAAATAATGCATTAATAGTAGAAAATAAAAATCTTACGAGAATATTAAAATATATCTTTTAACATTAATTGGGGAGTCAGATTCTTCAATGCTTTTATATAGAAAAAGTATATATTAAAAATATTTAGGATATGTAGTAATATTATGATTGTTTTAACATTTAATAAGGTGAAGTGGTTCAATTACATGAAAGTGACAGTGTTGTTGAATGTAAAAAGAATTGTATAAGATCATGTATCTTCCTTAGGTATCTCAAAACATTATTAGAAAATATTTTACAATTATTACATTTATAAATGGTAGGTCATTTAACTTGATATTTTTAACAAATAAGTTATTGGATGCCAGGTTAATCTATGTAATTTTCTAGTGGAGTCATTTAACTATACTTAGTAATATTATGTATTTATTACAATCTTACCTCTTGGGTTAGACATCAAATATCTATATAGAATGTAATTTCCCCTTTAGTTTATTTTGTCAATGTTAAATCAAAATACAATATGTTTGGGTCCTTAAAGGGGTCATTCAAAATGTATATTTTGTATAGATTGTTACAAATATCATACAAGAATTTAAACATATTTAGAATGTACTATAGAATTACATTCAGTCTTTAAATATACTTGTTAAAATAAAAATAAATGCACATATCTTAGTCAATGATATAAGGCATCTATATGCAAACAACAATCAGCATCAAAATAGCCTATGTAGAGATGTATTTAATCCACGAATATATATAATTACAATATAATGATTGAATAACAAAACATATTAAGTTGGTCAAATATAAGATTATTATACAAAATGCATACATAACATATAGCTTAATGTCCCTCTACGCTGAAGGCTAAAAAAGACCTCATTTAATAAATATATTTCAGTCAGTGTGTAAAACAATCTAGAAGTTAATCTAAATTTGCTTTACTCATATGTTAGACTCATTTAGCAAAAGGAAGGTGCCTAGGTTTATGATATATTAAGCATTATTGTGAAATGTTTATTTAAAGGGACATGAACTCAAAATATACTTAAAGGTAGACAGTTAAAAAATGAATGATTTATACATTCTGAATGAGTATTCTATTTTAATCAACTTTAAAACTTGTCTCATATTATGAATGCTCATTGTGATGTTGCTATCATTACTTTAAAAATAAGGCAGTAAATAGCTAATTTATTTGCTTCAGTACTCTGGACAGAACTTTATTGTTTGGAATAATTGATGCAACAATCGTCAAGGACAACCCAGGTTTTTATTAAACAATTGTCCGTAATATAAAATATCATTATTGATTTGCAAAGAAACATAACAAGATAACTGTTAACATTTGATAATCGGATTAAATAATAAAGTTGATTAACATTTCATGCTCAATCACCAATGTTAAATTTGTTTGGACAGTGTCCCTTTAAGAGATTTAAAGAGTGTATTTACTTCTCTTCCTATCTTGACATACTTTGCTTGAAAAGCATATCGAGATAGGCTCAGTAGATGAAGATTGGTGGATGCACAGAGATGCCTTATGTGATTGTCTCAACCATGTGCATTTAAATTTCTTCTGTTGAGGATATATAAATACTAAGAGAAAATGATTTACATTTTAAAGTCTAAACAATCTTCTATCTCTACAAATCATTTGATACAATTGTTTGTAATGTCTCTTTAAAACTAAAGACGCCATTGCACAATAACATATATGAGCACTTCAGACAAATACAAGCTAGAGGTTTATTTGAGAATAACAAATCTGTAGTTTAACATTTATAAACAGATTATCAAAGTTACTGACATTCTAACCGGAATTTTAACATTAATAAATATTGCGTGGGAAACGCATCTTCAAACACCAGATTAGCATATTTAAACATTGTGTGCTATTGCGTGACATTAGACTCTAATCAATGTGCATTATAAATACATTTAATAGAGCAATGTCAATACTTCACAATAAATTTATTTAAAGAACAATAAAGACATACAATATTAAATGTGTATTTGTATCAAAGAAACAGACCGTTATTAAAACGAGAAATGTCTACAACATTAATAATGTGACAGTATTAGATTTTAAAGAGTATTTAATCATTAATATTTCACGGATCACGGATATTAAATCTGCGTCACACATATCCGCATGACAGGCCCATGAGTTACAAATAAGTCTACATGAAAAATGAAGTTACAGCACCACCAAGCGGTATGTGTAAGGATGTTACTAAGATATGAAACATTAAGGAACGGCCAATCAGAGTTCATCACACAAACACAACTTGAGTCAGGATGGTCTCACAGACATTATAACAATATTTCAAACTTTTATCCAATCAGATGTACAGATAAATTGTCCCATGGTGCATCTCATGTTTACTTCACCATATAAAAGTCCATTACACGTTGCCATCTTTGTCAGTTCTCTAATGCCTGCAGGCAGTATATATTATAATATATTTTTTGCAAAACCCAGCAGGCATGTCAGTTCCCAGGTTCACCAAGGAGGAGAGCGCTGCACTGGTCCACGCCGTCAAGGACTTTTATCCCCAGCTGTTTGGGAACAAGAGGAGCTCGACAGATGCGCCTGTTAAGAAGGCCCTCTGGGAGTCTATCACCAATGCGGTTAGATTGGTGTGTGACGTCCAGAGGACCCAGGATCAGATCATGAGGAGATTCGGAGATATGAGGTTGCGTTTATCGAAAAAAGTCAACCTCATAAGGGACTGGGTACAAGCCCGTAAGAGAGGGGGCCAAAGAAAGGCCCTGCGGAAACTGTACCTACTCCCTTATGAGGTGACTTTATGCGAGCTCCTCAATCTCCGGGTCCCCAAAAGATTTAGATCCTCGCCATCCTCGGCCTCCTCTTCTTCCCTCCCAGCTGCGGGATCTGAAAGTCCTGACGCGGGGGACAGGGCAGATGCTTCTCCGTCCGGTGGCCTGGGAGGAGCCGATAGAGAATCTGAACCAGGTAATTATCCAACTTCATATAATATTATTTATTTTAAAAATCAAATATGTGTATTTAGTCAGATACTAAACCTATACAGATCTCACAACATACACTACATATGATGTTTAGATATCTGATTTTAGATTATTGACACATGAAATAGGAATGATGTTTCTTGCGCTCTACAGAATATGCGTCACAGAGCGGAAATGTAATTTCGCATCCACGTTAACATGGGTTTGCGGAAAGTGGCATTGCTTTATACATGTTGTTCAAATGACGGATGCGTAATTCCGCTTGGAATCATTGCGCAATGATCGCGAAAATGGCATTTCTCATCCACGTTAACATGGGTTTGCGGAAAGTGGCATTGCTTTATACATGTTGTTATAAATTAAATGGAAATTCTTAGATTAGTGAAGAATACAGTATTCTTATTTTAAATATTATAGCTAATAAAAAACGAATAATACAAATAAATTATAACATATGGCCATCAATTGATGATTATGTAATAACAAGCAGATATTCTTAAAGATACAGTAAACAACACAACTGATTGAAAATAAGAGTCCAGGATATATTTATCATTAATTTAATTGCGGAAACTATTAACTCATGGGACTACCAAAGGATTAATATTTTTCAATTGATTTGTTATTAATGTAAATTTTTTAAACATGGCATGATTAGTATTAATGATATGCAATCCTCATTTAATATATTACAGATATGGATGTGGCTGCTGGATCCTCAAGCCAGGGCTTGTCACAGTATGGTATGTCTCTTTTTAATTGACATTTGTCTTCGAAACATGGACTGAACATTACATACTAAATACACATTGTTCAATATTTATATGTAATGTCTATTTAATAGATGAAAATTAAATAATTATTCGGATATCCTTAAATAACATATTATATTTTAATTGCATGCTCAATACCATTCATGACATCAACATATGGAGTAGATAATTCATTAACAAACAACAACATTGTGGAATCTATTGAATTTTAGATTAAAGGGATACTGAGCTACAATTATTAATATTGTCTTTCACATACAGTATGCAATATTAATAAACATAAAATATAATACTATCATCATATGTGACATATTCTATTGCTAAATGTATTTTAAAATAAAGAAAGTACGTTTATGTGCATCTATATTTTTGTTGACCAACCTGGGTTTTTATTGATGATTGGTGGATACCTTCAACAAACAATATTTATTGAATCCAATATTCCTTATCTGCCTTTATGATTAATATCGAGCAACATTCTAATTATAATAGGAGTCAATGTTAAATCATTTTTTACAGTTTGAACATAGAAATCAATTATTTAAATTAATCATGTCAGTGTCCCTTTAAGACAAAATAGATTCATTCATCTTTACATTCTTTTTATTAAAAACTATTGAGATATAAATCTAATTATCTGTTGGAGTTACTTTATAGATATCTGCATACTCTAACAGCACCATGATTACATATTTGTAATAATCAATTTGGTTATGTATTGTGATAAATATGTGTTGTGTCCTAAACAAGATTACTGTACATTGAAAAAATGGGTCGATGTGACACATGTTTGTTTAGATTTGTCAACAGATGTTCCGCAATATGTGGTTTGTGTGTATTCTTGTAACTTCTTAAGGACATATGACGGAATTATTCCGTCATAAAACAATTGAGCTAAGTGAAAGCTGTGTCCTTAAAGGGTTAAGAACATTGATCATTGGGTATATTTAGATATGCAATAGCAGCATCTGAGATTAATTTGATGTCTAATGTAGTCTGACATTAAACATATGTTCAATACAGATATGTTTACAGAATCCCCTTGATTCAATCAAGCATTTTCTAGTGTAATGACTGCTCTATTCTTCACATTTTAAAGTTGATTAATGTTAAAATTCTAGACAGATGTGATTTAGTGATATCCAAAATGTGTTTAATAATATATATCTATATCATTCATAGAGAGAGTTGGTGTGGGGAGCCCACAGGAATCCAGCAGTGACATAGAGCCGCCTTTGCGGTCTCCTGGTAAGTCCATTGACTCATTTATATGTAATTGAAGGTGTATTGCTAATCAATATTATGATCATGATTCCGATGAAGCATAACATTATAAAATATCAAAAAATTTATCTTCTGATTATATTTTTTTTTTTTTCTATTGAGCGATTAATAATTTCAACTTTATTAGTCTACACATTTGTTATTCATAAGATGTATAACATATGTTTTTTTCAATTTGATTTTTTGACAACAGTCATCAAGTGATACACACATGAGAAATCTTAAATGTTCTATGTACTATGCTTTTATGAATTTAACATTAAGACAAACAATACATTAAAATTCTGATTTATTGACAATAACAAATCTATTGTCTTTTGTATGCTCCATCAAAATGATGTAAATCATAACTTTGTGTGTGTATATCTTTAATGCAACATTGATGTGCGTATTTGAGCAACAGTAACATATGTTATAATATCTGATCTTAAGGTGTACACAACATGTTATGTTTTACAGAGATTGATGTCACATGTGGGATGGAGGAGGAAGAGGCTGCCTTGGAGTCTGATGGTATGTGAAATATATCTATCATGTTTCCAACATGTTTATTTTTTGGAAATCATTTTATTGAAGACATTCAAAGTCTACAGCTTTTTCCCTTTAAAAAGGAATATTATTTGTCTGTTCAAATACACTACTGCCCCCTTTCTATATCAGGCAGCATGAAAATCTGCTTGTATATTTTTTTTTAAGAATATATAATTCATGCCATCATTATGTCACATGCATATTCCATGCCAAAACACAATAATAAGTTTCAAATTGTACAGACAGTCATTGAGATTCATCTGAGTGCCTATATAGATACCATATCCTCATTTCAGAATAGTTTACAGATTCAAACACACTTCGAAGTATATTGAAAACATAATCAATTTGAAATGCGTTGATTTGATGTCAGGATGTATGAGATGTTAATATATTTTCTTTACATTTTCAGATGGATCCACCACTTCTGGTCATCTGGTTTCCGCCCCTGCCCAGTCACAAACCCCTCCCCATGCACACACCCCTGACCATGGCCACACCCCTGCACAGACCCAGAGCCCTTCCCATGACCAAACTCATGTCCATGCCCCGACCACTGCCAGCCCTTCCCATATTTCATATCCTGTCCCTCCCAAAAAACGCCCATACACCCCCCTTCACCGCTCTCCCCGTATTCTGGCCCGTACAGCTGCCCAGACCCAAACTCCCCACTCCCCAGCTGTACGGCCTACCCCGGAGCGGCAGCTCACCACTCCCCAAGCCATTCCCATCCCTCCCCAAGCCAATCCCATCCCTCCCCCCTGTCTCAACCTTCATTGTCCTGGGTGTCAGATTGTCCTTCCCAGGCACAGCTGTAAGTATCATTCTAAATACACTTTATAAGATACTTAAAGGTACAGTGAAGTTAAATTGGTTAAATTGTGATTCAAATCCAGCATGCAATGTTAATCCAATGTATAATTTAATACTCTTATGAATTATTCGTCATTCTCTTGATATATTTTTTTAAAAAAAAGTGATTCCTATAATTAGTTTAAACAATAAAATAAATCTGGCCATCATTTCTTTATTGTTGGATGAATGTATCCATCAACCAGCATGCACAAACAAAGTTCATAAACAAATATTGGCTTCCATAAAAAGCAACATTCTTGCATTCAAAATATAGCTTGAGAATTAAAACATATAATGAATATGTGTAATTTCTAAAGATTTGTCATGTCATGCTCTATCTGAATCAGTCCATTAAATATTTAGGTTCAGTGTCCCTTTAATTGGATATCACTACATATACCAAACACCACTACTTGGATCCAAAATTTTATGTACAAATGTGGATACATTATCTCTTGTCTAACCCAGTGGGAATGTAATTTCTTCTGGTTGCTATGTTTACACAGCTTGTCCTCAATGCCAAAATGTTTAAGGATAGGTGTGCCTACCACAGTCTAAATTGATTTTTTAAATTGCTGATGTAAGTACAATGTAAATCCTTTAACAACATTTGATACACTCAAGCTGTATAAGTGGATCATCTAAAACCAATTAAAGGGGACAACATGTTTGAGTAACATGAGCCTTTAATGATTTCTGTCTGTCTGAATAACCTAATTCATGTGTAAAGAATATATGAAAATTAATTTTTGTAAATAATTATTTGTCTTTATGATGACAATGTATGTATAAAAATGTTTTATTCTGTTGTGTAATTATCCTTAATATTTAATTTTATTTTATTTTAGGCTGTGACTCAGCATGGCTCATGCTAGAAGGGATAGCAAGAGTAGAGCAGGCCGTGTTGAGGAACGCAGCTGTCCTGAGAGGGATGAACGACACCATGCAGGCCCAGCTCCGGGTTCAGGACTTGACTCTGCGTGAAATTATGCAATTACGTTCAAGGCCTGAATCTGGAGCTGGACATGCACAGGACAATGAAGAGGATGACCAGTAAGTGGAGGATCTGGATATGCTCCATGGTGGCAGATAATAATCCTCCGTCCACATGTTGAATTTGTATTTATATTGTTGCCATTTGGCCTTTTTATCAGTTTATTGTTGTGCCTGTTGCACTCTTTTACCTTGTCATGTGTCTCCAATGGGGCTATGCTGGCCCTTGGCAACTCTCTTCATGGACTGTGATGCACTGTGTTACCTTGCCATGTGTCTCCAATGGGGCTATGCTGGCCCTTGGCAACTCTCTTCATGGACTGTGATGCACTGTGTTACCTTGCCATGTGTCTCCAATGGGGCTATGCTGGCCCTTGGCAACCCTCTTCATGGACTGTGATGCACTGTGTTACCTTGCCATGTGTCTCCAATGGGGCTATGATGGCCCTTGGCAACTCTCTTCATGGACTGTGATGCACTGTGTTACCTTGTCATGTGTCTCCAATGGGGCTATGATGGCCCTTGGAAACTCTCTTCATGGACTGTGATGCACTGTGTTACCTTGTCATATGGCTCATATATTCCTTATTTTTACAAGATTATTTATAAACGTTTTGTATGTTTTCTTACATACTAATAAAATACATTTTATTTCACAAATCTTTGTCCTCATTCTTCCTGTTATTTTTTGAAAGCTCTAGTTTATGCTGTTGATCCTTAAAGGGACCTACCAAATATATTTTTTATAATGAAATCATATATGTAAGACAATAGTAAATGACTTTAAGATTAACATCTCCAATGTAATCTTATTATTAGTGTTTATATTATTTTCTCTTAGCTCTATCATTGCCTGATTATGATTAGCAGAGTAATTTCTTTATATATGTATATATATTTGTATTTGTGTATATATGTATATTGAAATGTTCTGATCCATGTGTGTATTTATAAACTCTGCATGAATTGATGCACCTTTACCAAATGATCTGAGTATTGATACAATGATATAATCCCTGTAAAGTGTTCATTTTATTTAAATAGTATTGACTATGTGTATGCTCTTTTTAAAAACAAAATTATGTCCCTTTAAGTGATGTTGATCACAATTGTTAATGAATGTATTTCCATTTGTAAAGCGTTTTTGTCCTTTTTACAAGAACAAGGACATATATTTTTATTAATAAACAATCTTATTGTAATGTTGACAGCACCTGTATTTCATTTTCAAATCTATATTATTGTCAAAGTGTAACCAAATAAATCTCTGTGTGTAATGCAAATAATGTGGATGATGAATATTAGTTAACTAATATGTTAACTAAATACATCTCCTCCCATTTATGGCTATAGGTAGGCTGACAATAATTAAACTTGAATAAATGACACGTTTAATCAATCCATGTATAACTATTGTTATTCAACAACAATCCAAACATATCTTAAAACATCAATGGCATATGTATTTCTCATGTGTATCTTTTAAATGTTAAAGATATACACCATAGCTATAGTTCAAGGGACAGTCAAGTCCGAAAATATGATTCTGGATTTGTTGTCATTCCTAGATAGCAATCTACACACATACTAGTTCCTAAAATATAAATACGTTTCTTAGTGATATGCCAAGATGTCACTGAGTCCTTGTATTGTCTGCGGTTTTTCAGCGATCTCGGATGCGCCATGTTGCTTAAGACGTCACCTGCCAGGCTGTCCAATGATTCCTTGTATTGACTGACGTTCTTACGTGATCAGGAATATGCCTTTTATTGGATTGCGTTTTGACGCGATCAAGGATGCGCCTTTTTTTATGGGCGTTCTTACGTGATCAATAATGTGCCTTTCATTGGATGGCGTTCTTACGTGATCAATAATGTGCCTTTCATTGGATGGCGTTCTTACGTGATCAAGGAAACGCCATGTTAAGACGGCACATGTAAAGGTAAAAAAACGTCTGATTGGATTGCGTAGTCCCGCAATATTTGTGCACGTTAAAAACGTTTGTGACTGCATGCAATTTTAAAAAGCTTGCGAATATGTATTATTTGCATCATGTTACATTGTTGACCCGTAGCTGATAAAGACCACCACATTCTCTTTTGCTGGATGTCTGGTTGAATCAACGAACGAAAGCAAAATGTTTTCATGCATAGGATATTTATAGGCAAGTGCAAATCTCTACAGTCCATGTTTAATATGTTTGTCAACAATGTTCCTTTTTCTTAAAAATTACTGTTGTGTTTAATGTTGAACATATCTAATTAATAAATATGCGCTATTGTGTTTGAATAAAGTAATCAATATGCATTTATCATATGCTAAATATATGATGCCGACTTCTTCTAAATGTAATTTCGTTGTATATTTTATTAAAGGTTCATTATACACTCACATTATAAATCAAAATCTTGGATTTTGTCTCTAGTTAGATAGTCCATTGTTTAACCAATAGGTTTATTTTGTCTTGTGTTGTAAGAAAATGTAAGTAATTTTCTTACTCCTCGCAAAGCCTCTGAGTTTCATGTGAGTACCATCTCCAGCTTTGTCCAGTTTGTGTAAAGGGTCTTTTCATATGTTAATGATGGTGTATTGTGTTGTTTTACGGTTGTAATGGTGGTTCATCTATATTTTCAATATAGCTAACCCTATTTTATTTGCAAGTGTTTGAAGCTTTTTAATATTGATATCAGTATATGTTAATCTTGTTGTTTGTAGTAGTGTCTATTACATACAGTTATGTAAAAAATATAGGATACTGTCCCTTGAATGCAAATGTTGTTTTTTGTATCATGTATGAGATCCACATAGTTTAATCTTCAAATATATTTTTGTTAGCATATTTCCCCCCCCACACTCCTAAAAGGACTTTAAACCATATTCATTGTTAAAATAAAAATATTTACAATAAAATATTAACACAATAATGTCTCTTAAAGAAAATAGACTTTATTTAACACGTCAATATAAATGTGATTTTAAAAATAATTTTTTGACAAAGTACATGTAGATATACCAACAAGCTTAAAATATGTGTTAGCATATGTAATGTTGTTAAAGGGACAGTTTAGAAAAATTTTATTTTTTAAAATTATTCGAAAAGTCATTTCTGTAATATCAAGGATATAAAATGTTTCTCAACAATTGAACATTTGTCTGTGTTTATTTAAATTTGCTATCTAAACCTATGAGGTTGGTGTGCTCATTTCTTCAATCTTGAAGAGTGCTTGTAATCATTATACAATTTGAGCACTAGAGGGCATTTGGATAGCATTTGTATATGTAAAACCTTGTGCTCATACAGCATATTATTGACCATGTATTGATAATTGATATCTAAAATGTTGTTATGTCAGAACAACAAATAAGTGGTCATTTTTCATAGTCATAGATACAAGGGTAAGCACATAAGTCACACATGTATTTCTCCATTTTTTGTTGTTTCCAACTTTATAATGCGTAATACAGCTTTTTCTTTGTAATCAATAATTTTCTGACTGTCCCTTTAAGCTGTGTTATTGGCATTCAAACAGTAATATGCCATCATGTATAATTGTTATGGTAATTTAGTTAGCGATTCGGGAAACAGTTTGGACATCACATCACAGAAACCAATCAATATCATGAACAAGGATAGGTATGTGATGATGTGGTTTTCACACACTTATAACCCACACTCTGCAAACAATCTTCCTCCATGGACCCGGTCCCATAGAAGTCGATTATATACAGAGTGTGGTCCACAAGTGTATGAAAACCACATCATCACATACCTATCCATTACACATTACATAAAAAAATAATTTGAAGATGGAAAAAAATACTTACTTCCTCTTCCTTCCCCTCTTCCCACGGGGCTGAGGCTCTGGGAGAGGCAACTGCCGACTCCGAAGAGTCCTCCTTGGAGCTGTTGTGGGAGGAGTGGAAGGAAGAGTACTGGGACGACCAAGGTGAGGAGTAGATGGCTGAGGAGGAGAAGATGGATGAGGAGGAGAAGATGGCTGAGGAGGAGGAGGAGTAGATGGCTGAGGAGGAGGAGGAGGAGGAGGAGTAGATGGCTGAGGAGGAGTATGAGATGGGCCGGCAGGAGGAGATGGCCCAGCAGCAAGAGGCCCAGCAACAAGAGGCCCAGCAACAGGAGGTAGACCAGCATGCGCCTCCCGGAAAAAAGTGAACATTTCTTGATGAAGCTGAAACATTCTTGTTTGTCCTTCTTGTATTCTATTCAGTATGCTGATTATTTCATTTTGTCCTTGAATAATTTGATTCTGGCCAGCAAGTATTCTGCGTCGTCCTTCTATGTTTTCTATCCGGGAGGTACGCATCTGGTCTATGTACTCCAGTAGAACCCGCACCTCCGCTATTTCCTCTTGCTGTGCCTGTTGAACCCGTGCACGGCGGGGTGCCCGTGCACGGCGGAGTGCGGGTCTTTGAGGGACCTCGGGTTCCGCGGGTTCAGCGGGATCCTCCTGTGCTTCCGGGGCCTCTTCATCATCTCCCGTGCGCTGTTCCTCACGGGGGGCCTCTTCCCTCCGAAGTGGGAATTCCTCACCACCACTCTCATCCCGGGGAGATGCAGGAGGCTGTGCTGCCTCGTCCCCAGACTCTGTATATAAAAAAAATAAAAAAAAATATATATATATATTAGCATATTTGCAAATAAAGGTTTAAATGACTTAGCTTACGATACAATTACAAATGCAGAATCATTAATCCACTTTGAAATCTAACAAACAATCAATAAGATTTCCGCTTTTTCTAAACCGTGTTTGTGATATCTGTGGTCAATGTGAATGTTTTAGCGTTTGTTTTCAGTCTGTTTAAATGCACACCTAACCTATAGCCTAGATACTGATGTAACCGCAAAGTAATATAATGCGTGTAAACAGCGTAATAGCATTAATCTGATCCTTAACACATGAAACCCAATGTTTGATCTTTCATGATTTAGAAGCATACATTTAGTATCAACTTTCGAATGTACTTTTCTTATCTAATTAGCTTCATTCTCTGGATATTCTTTGCTGAAAAGCATATATAAATATGCTTCTAAGATGCTGATTGTTAGGTGAATATAGCTGCCTCCTGTGATTGTTTCACCATGTGCATGGCTATTTCTTCATTAAAATATATCTCAAGAATGAATCTAATTAGGTAATTTAAGTACATTTGAATGTTTTGTCAAATTGTATTCGCTACCTCAATCATGACAGTAAATGTTTGCGTATAGTGTCCATTGAAATACATTCGTATGTGAAATTATTGTTCAATGAGTTTACCGTCAGATGAGAGTGGCAGGTTCCCGGTAACGATTCCTCCGATACCGACTACTTCCACCTCGGAGATGCTGGGCCGCAACATTTCCTCCCATCGGCAGTACTCCATTTCAAGGGCAGGGCCGCCACCGGTCCCTGCGGCATGTCGGGCCTCCAGGCTTAACTTTTTTTTAAGTTCAAGTTTACAGTCCCGGTACCGATGTTTGATAGAATCCATATCCCGGTTCCGGCCACCCACTGCATTGACTGCATTCCTAATCTCGTTCCAGAGCCTCCTCTTGTCAGTCGGGGTGGTCTTTTGGTGCTGCAGCATCCTATGCCTGGCCATATAGGCCTCTACGAGGGCCTCCTTCTCCTCCATCGTAAACCTCGCCTCCCTAGTCGCCTTGGCCTTCCCCTGTGACGATGCCCTCTGTTTCCCGGACTGTGAAGCCCTACTCTGACCGCCACTGGGCCCAGCCACTTGGTCATCTTGAACCAAGTGGCTGGGTCCACCCACCGCTTCCACCCCCGCTTCCTGCCCCCCTTCCTGCCCCCCTTCCTGCCCTGTTCCTCTCCCCCTCCCTCTACTCCCCCCTCTACCTGTCCCCTGCCTGGCCTCCATCTCCTCCCTAAACTAAACCCCAAATAATCAAACAAAAAGTGAGTGTGATGAAATGAAAGGGGCTCAAAATAAAGAACTAAAAAGACAAAAAAGGTGCTTAAAGTGTGAGGGATGTAAAAAAACAAAGAGGGTAAGGAGTATTTAAATAAACGAAAAGAATAAGACTAAAAGGAGGATATGTAAACTAAATGTAACTAGGGGATGGGTATGGGATGGGTATGGGGTATGGGATAAGAGTAAATGGGATGAAAGGGAATGGGACTACAAGGAATGGGGTATGGAGTGTAGTATGAGGGGGTAGGGGGTATGGAGTGTATGTAGTGTTATTGATAAGTGTATGTATGTATTGAATGTGTTTGCGTGTAAATGTGTTAAGTGTACAGATAAATCACTCGCTCGCTAACTCACACTACTTCTAATTCTCACTAACAAACACTCCCACTAACGCTCACTAACTACCACTAACTGACGCTCACACTAACAACACTCACTAATAACTCCCACTAACTCACTCACGCTCCCACTAACAGACTCTCTCCCACTCCCACTAACTACCACTAACTCACTCACTCTCTCACGCTAACACTACCAACTGACTCTCTCACGCTAACACTACCAACTGACTCTCTCACGCTAACACTACCAACTGACTCTCTCACGCTAACACTACCAACTGACTCTCTCACGCTAACACTAACTCACTCTCAAAAATTCGCTAACTCTGTATTCTTAAACCTCCAATCTCCAAAGACCCAACAGCAACACAGTCAAAGAAGCCATGCTTGTGTGGTGCTTATATACCCTGTGTAAATGTTTAATGATGTCCCAATTTCCATTATAATTAGTGTTCAGGTGTGCTTTATTAGCAATTAATATTATTGCAATGTGTATTAGGTGTGTGAATTTGCGCATGCTCATTTCGAGTTGGTATTTGTGGAATGTGTAGAATGCGATGATGTCATAGTGTTCGTTTTAGCTTTCATTGTCCAAAAGTATTCTTATTAAATGTGAATTTGCGATGGTGTGTTCTTCGTGAAGTGTTGTATATGTATGTTTTTCATAATATATAATGATATTGAATGCGATTTTGTTTCTAGTGTATGTATCTCTTTTTTAATCCTTGTTGTTATTGTGCGATTTTCCGCATCTTAAAGTATATGCGTATTCCCCGTATAAATAGTATTAAAACTTCCCCCGCTTGTGAATGTGTAATGCTTGTGTGCTTTGTTGAGTGATTGTTGTTGTGACATTTGCGGCGTGTTATTGTTGTGCATGATGTGGTATGCGTCATATGACCGAGCTGTGCGTATTCTCGCGAGATCGAGTGTTAGATTAAAAAAGGCAAATTTTTTGCTTTCCCATTGATCTCTATGGGAGACTGTCTAACGCGGGCAGGATTACGCGTGTGACATACACGCGTTAGGAGCATCGTTAGATGGTCTTATCTTAACTCTAAATACCGGAGTCAAACATTGACGTGCGTTAGACATAAAACACGCGTGGCGTTAACAGCCCATCTACCGCCGAACTCCAAATCTAGGCCTATGATTACAATAAATAACAAACAAAATAATTCAAAATAATAAAAAATAAACCTAATCTAATAGCCATAAAAAAACAAAAATGCCACCCCAAAATAAAATCACCCCTAAGTTAACAATAAACTACCAATAGTCCTTAAACTGTCCTTTTGTAGGGTATTACCCTAAGTTAAACAGCTCTTTTACATAAAAACATTACAAAGTCCCCCCCTAACAGTAAACCCCCAACCCAACCAACCCCCCAAAATAAAAAATCCTAAATATAAAAATAACCTAAACTACCCATTGCCACTAAAGGGGCATGTGTATGGGCATTGCCCTT
The DNA here is from genome assembly GCF_027579735.1 of Bombina bombina. Taxonomy (NCBI): domain Eukaryota; kingdom Metazoa; phylum Chordata; class Amphibia; order Anura; family Bombinatoridae; genus Bombina; species Bombina bombina. Next base: position 66,441,885 of record NC_069504.1, on the reverse strand, counting down.
AATGCCCATTAAAAAAATGGGTATTAAAAAAATAAAATCTAAAAAAAAAAACACCCCCAAAAAGTATACACTAACACTAACCCCAGAAAATGTACTTACCGTTTCTGAAGTCCAGGCAGAGCAAAGTCTTCATCCAGGCAGCGAAGATCTATTTCCAGGGTGGCACCATCTTCTATCTTCTTCCCGGTTTTCAGCGATGCGTGTATCCGGAGCACTGGTCCTCATCTGGAGTGCTGATCCTCGGGGATCCTCTTCATGCGATCGTCCGCCACACACTCAAGATTGAATGCAAGGTACCCCTTTTATATTGGGGTAACGTTGCATTCCTATTGGCTGAAAAATTCAAATCAGTCAATAGGATGAGAGCTGCTTAAATCCTATTGGCTGTTCAAATCAGCCAATAGGATTTAAGCAGCTCTCATCCTATTGGCTGATTGGCAATGGGTAGCTTAAGTTATTTTTAGACTTAGGCTTTTTATTTTGGGGGTTTGATTGGGTGGGGGTATTTACTGTTAGGCGGGACTTTGTAATTTTTTTTAGGTAAAAGAGCTGTTTAACTTAGGACAATGCCCTACAAAAGGCTCTTTTAAGGGCTATTGGTAGTTTATTGTTATCTTGGGGGGAGTTATTTTGGGGTGTCTTTTTTGTTTTTATAGGGCTATTAGATTAGGTTTAATTTTTATTATTTTGGATAATTTTGATTATTATTTTTTGTAATATTAGTATTTTTTATTTTTCTTAATTTAAGTGTTTTTTTTGGTTATGTTAGTTTTTTTTTTACTTTTCGTAATTTTAGAGTTTTTTTTTGGTAATGTTAGTTTTTTTTATCTTTTTTTTTTTTTTTTTAAAAGGTTTTTTATTGAGGTTATGCTAGTGAGTACAATAGGTATAGAATACCACACAACAAAAACAACAACAGTGTCACATTTACAAAAGTTATTTTTATACATGAAATAACAATGTAGTATTGAGCTAGGTATATATTAGGAACCTCTATTTTTTTTTATTTTTTTTTATATTCAATAGCAAATGGAGTGGTCACATATGATGTAAGGAGTGAATTAGCAACTGAAGTTTTTAGCTCCAAAAGTATAGGGGGGGGTAGGAAGTTCAGCGGGTAAGCACTGCTTGTCAAATATGAGGGAGTGTGGGGGGGGCGGAGCCATATATAAGGGTGACAAAAGAAATGTAATGGGATCTCTAAAATAGTCACTGGAGAATTAGGAGTAAATCAGAGGGTCATGTGATATGTGGCATCTAGGAATATAAGGGCGTATAAGAGAAATTATATGGTTGGGGGGGGGTATTACCATACGTGCAGGCTTTTGGCTGGAGGGATCATGAATTATACTACTTAGGGGAATCTATAAATTATAGAAAATATGGGATGAGGTGAGCATTGTACCAGCTTCTAAACCCTGAATTAATAGATATCACTGCCAGAGTAAATAGTAGTTGGAGGATAGCTATGACATTAGCACAGCCAGATGAGTAGTATTTTCTAAAGCCTAGGCCACATGCTGCTCCTAACTGAACACTGTGTATAAACCTATTTAGTTTCCTCTTTATAGTATGGGAACAAAGAGACCTTTGCAAACTGTAATATTGGGGGGTAATCTAGGGTACAAATAGGAATTAAATACTTGGGGTATACATTATAATAGGTAGAAATAAGCCTTCAGCTGTAAAAATTGCGACACTACTACACTAATATGAACATATACAGATACGCATTTAGCAAATACCATTTACTCTAAGCAAGCATAGTGCGTAGGAATTTTTTTGTAAATAAAGTGTACATGTTTCCTCTCCCACAAAGAAGAGGCAGATAAAGTAAATCTTTGAATAAAACATCACCATAACATATGTAATATCAACAGTAAACTTTGCAATGCTAGCTAGCTTAGTTTAGCAATAACCAGATATAGCAATTTGCACATAAAACAAACAGATAAAAGAGCATAGTTAGTTAAGTAAGAAGGGTCTTAGTAAAATCTCATTGGACTACATTACAACACATAATGTTGCCTATAGTGAGTGAAGCAGCATTAACCATTAACATATATAGGAGAGGTATATATAATATTAAACTATGTAATAGTAATGGCTTATTGTTGTCTAATAGGAGATATTCTGAGTGGTCCACTGTTTTACCAGAATAGTTTGTCAGGTAATGTAGGTTTAATATTCTTTATAAATAAAAGGAAAACCATAACAGCTAAGAGACTTGCATATATAAATGGAAAACAACAAACCATCTAATAAATCTGACTTTAGTTGATAGGCTGACTGTATATACTACAAAAACCTCTACCGTGATAGTATATATTGCCAAGTAGGAAATAATATAATATGTTGAATTAATCCATACGTAGCAAACTGAGCACAGACTTATTACAAACTATTGTGGGTATCAGAGTTCTCCCTTTCAGATAATGGTTTCACAAACAATATTAATCTAGTACCCCAAGAGGCATATATATGGGACCAATCATCCAATGCAGTTCAAAGTTCAATATATCTATATACAGGCGTCATAAGAGATGGAGTAGGGCCTCAGGGAATGTTAAAACAATGTCAGTGAAGTCTATGCACCAATTGACATCTTGAGAAGTCTAGGGACCTATAAGAAAATGTGTCAACAGGGGGTTGGGTTAGTGCCTGGTAGGGTTGTATATTAAAACATTAAGGGAAGTTCGAAACAAATGGGTTTACTATGTTTGACAATATTATACCTCAGGAAGTTTACCCCTTGTAAAGACAGTAGTAGATTCTCAGCTGAGTAAGCAAAATAACAGTGATTAGTTACTATACATATTTCATATCTCAGGGCCCTCTAGCAAAGTGAGTTCAATGTAATTAACAGCAGCAACCAATAAACAGCAAAAATACACAGATCATGTAGAAGCATCTTTGTGATGAAAAGTCACACTATACCCATTATGCTATACTAATATTACCCGTGTGAAACACAGACAAGTTGTGGAGGCAGGTGGTAGTATTAGTTGACAAGCCTATTCCTTAAAGTTAACTATGGATTAGAGGTAAATTTTATACGCAGAGAAAGATATAGACCTCACTCAGTTAAGAGATAATAGTGTATAATGATGGAGTACTTGTCCATATCTGAAATGGTAGACCAGGCTAGTAGCATACCTAGGCATGATGTAAGAATGTATGTCTAGAGAGGAGTAAACTCTGCAAAATATATATGTGGTATCGGTGAGGCTCTACCTAAAATATATTTAAGTGGCTATGCTAAAGTAGTTATTTAAGTACCCACTTATTATTTAAATAGCGCCAGCTAAATTATCTTAAATACTAGAAACCCCAAGACAAATCTGGTAGCTCATAGGTGGCATAATGCTAAAAGGCTATATGCATAACAGCATGTATTAAATAAACATAATCAGATCTGAGCTATGTTCTATAAGGTTAATATAAACAGCACTTCTCTACAACAGAGGCTAGCTGAACTGTAAAAAACTTAAACTATGTATTGGGCATATTAAAGGTCAATCAAGTGTAGGTAGTAAGGCCTTATTGTCCATGTGGAAGCATGTAACAAATGGAAGCCCGGGAAGGAGTTCTACTTAGCCCACACCATCAACGTTAAACCGGAATCCATCTTGCAAGTAGCACGACAGGTGCAGAATATGAATCAATAGGCAACAGGGCATGCCCTGTACTGATGTAATCTGTCTGCTGAGAATGCCATATAGCAAAGAGTCCCAATAAGTAAGTGTCCAGCTCCTTATGTTGTAGCGATTCCCATGATTTTCCATTAGGAGCGGGCAGGCATCTGAATAATGAGTCACTGTCAGGTACACTGGACGTGGTATCTGTAGTGTTAGAGGGGTCCCAGTTGTCACTAAGTCCCCATGTAGATCCTCTTGTAACATCGGACAGCCAACCGCATCTACCCCACTTGCAGCTGTTCATCTACAGCTGTACTGCTAAGTTCACTTTCCTTTAAGTAGCCAAACTCTTCTGAGGCAAGGGAGGCCAAGGTATAGGCGGGTATTGGCGCTTGGATTATCGGTGCTATCATCTCCTCTTGTTGCACGGCATTAGGTTTCGGAAGCACCCGTGTAAGATCCTTAGTCTCAGCTAATTCCGCAGCGGACATCTCCATGCTTCTCTGATCGCTCCTGATCGCAGATCTCAGGCTGTGGAACTGGGACGTCATCTGGAGATCCAAGCTCTGCAGCATAGCTCTCAGTTCAATATAAAGATCCTCCATGGTGAGGTGTTAAAATTGGCAGTGAATTGCTGGTGAAATAAGCTTGCAACTGGGAAGTAACTCTTGCAAGATGGCGTTTCTCACAGCATGGCTTCCGTAAAACGAGTGTGCAAGACTTCAGGCTGCCTAGGCAATAGAATAGATTTTCATATCTTGTGCGATATTAGACAGAAGCTAGATATCTGTTATAGAATAATGAAGGTATCAAACGCATTTAGGGCTTATATCCATTAGTTAATCCATATAATTTAGCTCTAAAACCAGGAGCTATATAAAGACACATCTGATACCGACCACAGTTGGCTCCGCACCCCTTTTTTATCTTTTTTATTAGTGTTAGGATTTTATATTTTTGTAACTTAGTTTTTTTTTTATTTTTCGTTTATTTTACTTTTTAAATTAGTAATGTTAGGTTTTTGTATAGTTTAAGCATAGGTTATTTTAAATTCACAGGTTATGGTAGTTATATGTTAAGTTTAATTTAAAGTTAGGGGGTGTTAGGTTTAGGGGTTAATAGTTTAATTTAGTGTTTTGCAATGTGGGGGGCTTGGGGTTTAGGGATTAATAGGTTTAGTTTAGTATTATTGATGTGGGGGGCAGCGGTTTAGGGGTTAATAGCACTTTCTCTCCTTTGATGTCTATGGGGTAAAACGTGCAAGAGTATGTCAAGTCAGGCCTTGGCTTTTGTGCGGAATGGAGCTTAACGTATCATATCGCACAGCAAAATAAGTTTTTTGTGTAACTTGTAATGACAGCACTGTGGAGAGTGCGATACTGCTAAATTGTAAGTATTACTTACGCACTAGGTTTAGCGCATAACTTGTAATCTTGGTGTTTGTATTTTAATGATCAATTGAACAAATGTCTTCAGCTTTTTTTCTTCTGAAGGCTCTATTGAAATGTCTGATTTATCTAATTCATGAAACAATTTAGCCACAATGCACATTGTAGCTTCTAATATTAGGATTTTTTTAAAGCTTTTTTACTGATTTAATCTAGCTCCAAAAAAATGGATGAATATGTTCAGTATAATTTATGGAAAAGTTCAAAATGCATACATATTTGTAAAAAGTTTGAGTATTTTTTACCCCCAAACCTGGTTTCTTTGCACTCTATATTTAAATCATTAATTATTCATGTATTTGCATTTTAGACATCTCTCATTTGATAAATGGAATAGCATTAGCTATCTTGTTTAAGAAAAAAAATAACAATGATATTACTTAAAGGGACAGTCAACATCAAAATCTTTCGGGTAGATTACGAGTTTTGCAGTAACAGGGGTGCGGTGCTAACGAGCAGTTTTCTCTCACCGCTCACTTACAGACAGCGCTGGTATTACGGTTTTTTACAAACCCGGCGTTAAAAGACAAGAAGTGAGCATTGAGCAAAATTTTGCTCCAAATCTCACTTCAATACCAGCTCTGCTTAAGTGAGCGGTGAGCTGTTTGTACGTGCTTGTGCACGATTTCCCCTTAGGAATCAACGGGGAGAGCCGGCTAAAAAAAAAGTCTAACACCTGCAAAAAAGCAGCGTTTAGCTCCTAACGCAGCCCCATTGATTCCTATGGGGAAATAAAATGTATGTTTACACCTAACACCCTAACATGAAGCCCTAGTCTAAACACCCCTAATCTTACACTTATTAACCTTCCGCCCCCAACATCGCCGACACCTGCATTATAATTATTAACCCCTAATCTGCCGCTCCGGACACCGCCGCCACCTACATTATACTTATTAACCCCTAATCTGCTGCCCCCAATATCGCCGACACCTACATTATATTTATTAACCCCTAATCTGCTGCCCCCAAATGTCGCCGCAACCTACCTACATTTATTAACCCCTAATCTGCCGCACCAATGTCGCCGCAACTATAATAAACACATTAACCCATAAACCTAAGTGTAACCCTAACACCCCATAACTTAAATATAATTAAAATAAATCTAAATAAAATTCCTATCATTAACTAAATAATTCCTATTTAAAACTAAATACTTACCTATAAAATAAACCCTAAGATAGCTACAATATAACTAATAGTTACATTGTAGTTAGCTTAGGGTTTATTTTTATTTTACAGGCAAGTTTGTATTTATTTTAACTAGGTAGAACAGTTACTAAATAGTTATTAACTATTTAATAACTACCTAGTTAAAATAAATACACCTAACACTACACTATAATTAAATTAATTCCCTAAATTAAATACAATTAAATAAAATGATCTAAAGTACAAACCCCCCCCACTAAATTACAGAAAATAATAAACAAATTACAAGAATTTTAAACTAATTACACCTAGCTTAGGGTTTATTTTATAGGTAAGTATTTAGTTTTAAATAGGAATTATTTAAGTAATGATAGGAATTTTATTTAGATTTATTTTAATTATATTTAAGTTAGTGGGTGTTATGGTTAGGGTTAGACTTAGGTTTAGGGATTAATAACTTTAATATAGTGGCGGCGACGTTGGGGGCAGCAGATTAGGGGTTAATAAATGTAGGTAGGTGTCGGCGATGTTAGGGACGGAAGATTAGGGGTTAATAATATTTAAGTAAATATAAAATAAGCATGTATATGCGCTAGACAGCAAAGGGGATATGTGAATAAAACTTTGAAAGTGTCTGAAATAGAATTTCTATTAGACAAAATGAACTATATACAAAAACTAAAACAATTTACTAAGAAGCAGGATAGAAAATGAATGAAGATATGTAGTATCTTAGAAATAAAACATTTATAATGATACATACAAAAATCTATGACCGGTCATAAAAAAGGCAAAAATAATAATTAAAAAACTCCTGGGTAAATGTACAACTAGAAATAGAGTATAAAAAGTTAAAAAAGTCTGTGTATAAAAATATATAGCTGTTGGGACCAGTTAGTCCCTATGTACTCCAAAAGTAAAACAAAAGAGGCAATATCTTGTAATTAACTCCTTATATCACTTGACGCATGTAATTACTTATGCTTATATTTGTGTTCTTATTATCAGTCCTGGATCCTCCAATAGGTGAATCAAATTAATACTCCAAGTAATTTCTGTAGGTAGTCTGTGGCAGTTAATTAACAATTGCCAAAAAGCTAAAAAGATCATGAAATAACATTAAAAGTTCTTTGCTACAAGCCGTGTACGTCCACCGCACTACCGGGCTGATACACCTACCTGTTCTTCTGTGGGTATATTCCGTCCACTCCTGGGATAGCACAGGTGTCTGTACAGCTCTCGGATAGCCGGTGACGTCACACGCAACATCCGGGACCCCAAGCAAAGTAGATCCGTCCGGTGTATTAATCTTCAACTCTACGCAGAGTATTTTGATGCTGGAAGTAGTTCCACTTAGGATCCTTAGTAATCCTTTGATTCCTTGGATCAAAAAGGCTTGGGAAACTTCTTTTTATATCTTGTACTTTACCATCAACACGTTTCGCCACTTCTTGTGGCTTTATCAAGATGGTTTTGATGTGGTAGATTGTTCCCTTATAAATGTATAGGAAGATAGTGATTGGCCAGGAGATATTGCCTCTTTTTCAAATCTTCTCTCGTTAAGGTGGAATTGATAGATTTTCCTTAAGGATGAATATACAATGTTCTTTATAATATTAAGGACACCATCAGATGTAGGGATAAGGGGATCATATACCTCATTCAGTGCTCTTGTGGTAAACAGTATATAGGAGAGACCACCAGGACCCTACGGACCAGGATTAGGGAGCATTTAAACATAATAGAGAAAGGAGATCAGGATACTAGACTGTATGAACATTTCAGGTTAACGCATAAGAACAACACTAAAGATCTCAAATACTGGGGTATCTGTAAGAATAATAAACCCTGGCGGGGTGGGGACATTATACCCAAGAGGCTTAAATTCGGAGTTGGACCTCAACCCTTTCATTTTAGATTGAACCGCCTTTCTTTATTCTTCAAAAGTAGAGCTAGAATATACATTCTCAATTATTTTGACATAGCACATATACACACGATGTATGTTAACATTGGAGAACACACCAAAGGACCAATATCGATTTAACAACTAGTAAAACGTTGTCTAATTTTTGATCCTTTGAAATATTGTTCATTTCATATCTACTCAGTTCCACGTATAGGGAGAGAATATGATTGAGTAAAAACTTTTTTGATTTAGAATTTTCTGATTTATATCTCCATATATCTATATATATTTTTTACTATATGTATTTATTTAGATATACATTTGTATTTATCAGTTACTATAATATGATATATTCAGTGTTTTCAGTGACATTAAGACATTTAAGAATATCATAGGACTAACCATAAGAATATTTACTAATCCCTTCATAATATTTGCCCATAATAAGCAAAGACTTAGTAACTCAGTGGTCCCAGCTTGTATAATTACATATTCATAATATCAGGCTAGTTTGATTTTATAATAATTCTTAGAGGGTTACATAGAGTTTTATAAGAAGTTCTTAATTTTATTATATGTATTATTATAAGTAGTCTTATATTAATTATTATATATTTCTAGTTAGGTTTTTAATTACGATCCTGTGTACAAAACTAGATATATGTGCAACATAAAGAACATTGTATATTCCACCTTAAGGAAAATCTATCAATTCCACCTTAACGAGAGAAGATTTGAAAAAGAGGCAATATCTCCTGGCCAATCATGATCTTCCTATACATTTATAAGGGAACAATCTACCACATCAAAACCATCTTGATAAAGCCACAAAAAGTGGCGAAACGCGTTGATGGTAAAGTACAAGATATAAAAAGAAGTTTCCCAAGCCTTTTTGATCCAAGGAATCAAAGGATTACTAAGGATCCTAAGTGGAACTACTTCCAGCATCGAAATACTCTGCGCAGAGTTGAAGATTAATACACCGGACGGATCTACTTTGCTTGGGGTCCCGGACGTTGCGTGTGACGTCACCGGCTATCCGAGAGCTGTACAGACACCTGTGCTATCCCAGGAGTGGACGGAATATACCCACAGAAGAACAGGTAGGCACTTAGAAGTGTATCAGCCCGCTAGTGCGGTGGACGTACACGGCTTGTAGCAAAGAACTTTTAATGTTATTTCATGATCTTTTTAGCTTTTTGGCAATTGTTAATTAACTGCCACAGACTACCTACAGAAATTACTTGGAGTATTAATTTGATTCACCTATTGGAGGATCCAGGACTGATAATAAGTATACAAATATAAGCATAAGTAATTACATGCATCAAGTGATATAAGGAGTTAATTACAAGATGTTGCCTCTTTTGTTTTACTTTTGGAGTACATAGGGACTAACTGGTCCCAACAGCTATATATTTTTATACACAGACTTTTTTAACTTTTTATACTTATATATTTCTAGTTGCACATTTACCCAGGAGTTTTTTAATTTTTATTTTTGCCTTGTTTATGACCGGTCATAGATTTTTGTATGTATCATAATAAATGTTTTATTTCTAAGATACTACATATCTTCATTCATTTTCTATCCTGCTTCTTAGTAAATTGTTTTAGTTTATGTATATAGTTCATTTAGTCTAATAGAAATTCTATTTCAGACACTTTCAAAGTTTTATTCACATATCCCCTTTGCTGTCTAGCGCATATACACGCTTATTTTATATTTACTTGTCTTTTCCAAAATCTGTTTATGGGTACATATTAGTGTATATGCAGGGGTAGGACTTGCGCACCAGAATATCTACTTTTTTGTTAATAATATTTAACTAGTGTTTGCGATGCAGGAGTGAGGCGGTTTAGGGGTTAATATATTTATTATAGTGGCGGTGATGTCCGGTTAGGGGTTAAAACATTTTTTATAGTGTTTGCGATGTGGGAGGGCCTCGGTTTAGAGGTTAATAGTTAGTTTATGGGTGTTCGTGTACTTTTTAGCACTTTAGTTAAGAGTTTTATGATACGGCGTTGTAGTGTATAACTCTTAACTACTGACTTTAAAATGCGGTACCAGTCTTGACAGGAGAGGGTCTACCGCTCACTTTGTGTCAGACTCGTAATACCGGCGCTTTGCAAGTTCCATTGAAAAAAGAGGATACACAATTTACGTAAGTGGATTTGCGGTATTTCCAAGTCTGGCAAAAAAAGTGAGCGGTACACCTGTACCTGCAAGACTCGTAATACCAGCGGTAGGAAAAAAGCAGCATTAGTACCTGTTAACGCTGCTTTTTCAGCTACCGCAAAACTCGTAATCTAGCCGTTTTTGATTAAAAAGATATATAACGTCTTTACTACCCATTCCCTAGCTTTGCACAACCAACATTGTTATATTAATATACTTTATAACACTTAAACATCTAAATGTCTGCCTGTTTCTAAGACACTACAAACAGCCTCTTATCACATGTTTTTTATTATTTGCTGTTTACAACATGAGACTGCTAGTTCATGTGGGCCATATAGATATCATTGTGCTCACACCCGTGAAGTTGTGCACAACACAGCAGTAATTGGCTAAAATGCAAGTCAATAGATAATAAATAAAAATGCATGTAATCAGGGGACTGTCAGAAGAGGCTTAGGGGGATATTTATCAAAGTGTCAATTGAAAATACGCTTGAATTCCGCGTCGCAAGATTGATCTGACCTAGTTATCAAAGCCTCAAGATCGGAAGAAGTTGAATTTTGTGGCGTAACATACGATCCGGCGGTCTCAATCCGACGTAGATCGACGCAGATCGATGCGAGCTGAAACCCCGTTGAATTATGGAATTATGTTCATTCGCTCTCCTATTCAACACTATTTGAAGCTTTTAAAAAGTTATCAAAAATTCAACATTTACGCTCACGTCTTTTCCGACGCAGCGTACATAGTTTTCAATCTGTCTTCCTTGTTTTTGAAGTTTTTTTTAATACATCTGGAGATCATATTGAGATCCGCGGCTGTGATGTTTGCCGATGTTTGGCGAGCGTATTGACACCCGCGAATACAACATACTTGACGCTTTGATAAATATCCCCCCTAGATACAAGGTAATCAAAGAGGTAAACGTTATGCAAAACTGGGGAATGGGTAATAAAGGGATTATCTATCTTTTTAAACAATAAAATATTTGGAGTAGACTGGCCAGGATTAAATTAACATTAAACATCATTTTCATTCACCATTAATGTTTAATTATGCATAACAATAAAAAAAAAAAACTTTGCAATACACTTTCACTATTTAATTTTCCTGCTTTTCCACCACCAGAGAATCGGGAGTACATTCTGTGGAATTCAAAGCCCTGACAATCCTAGTTGACTTTCCAGTTTTTGGTTGTTATGTGCATGGGCCCCATTTATATCTGTCCCTAGTTGTCCACAGTAAAGAAAGTAAAATAAACCAAATTAAATATGTGTACATTGCCTAAGAAATAAACCATGTTTTCCTAAAGAACATTACAATTTTAAACTATTTTAAAACATTTGTTTTGCAAGCAGAAACTTTCATCAGGAGGTTAAAGCCCTTTACATTTTGGGATAGACCATTCACATTCCAGAGTATCTTTACTGAGTGAATGTATGCATATAGTAAATTGAAAGAGTATCTCCAGATGATGGAACAAGTACAACAAAAGGCTCCTTTAAATTCATTATTATTATTATCATTTATTTGTATAGCGCCGCCAAATTCCGTAGCGCTGGGTACAATGATAGGGGTATACAATGACAAAGATTTGTGATACAATACAAAACATAACAAGACTAAACAAATCTAGCACAGGAGGAAGAGGGCCCTGCTCCGGAGAGCTCACAGTCTATAGGTTTAGGGTGCAGAGACATAAGGTTGGGGTAGCTTGTTACATCGGTTGTATTTGCAGCAGTGAGTCAGGCAGTTCATGTACACGTATTAGCTTGGTTCGGATGCGGGATGGAGGAGAGATGGTAAGCCTCTCTGAATAGGTGGGTTTTCAAGGATCTTCTGAAGCTATACAAGGTTGGAGACAGTCTGATGGAGTGGGGTAGAGAGTTCCAGAGGACAGGAGCAGCACGTGCGAAGTCTTGGAGGCGGGAGTGGGATGTAGAGATAACAGGAGTGTAGAGACGTAGGTCAGAGGTTGATCGAAGAGGACGGGATGGGGAGTATTTCACGATGAGAGAGGAAATATAGTTGGGAGTTAGACTGTTGAGTGCTTTGTAGGTTAGGGCTAATACTTTAAATTGTATTCTGGAGTGTATGGGGAGCCAGTGTAGAGACTGGCAGAGCGGAGCAGCTGATGTAGTTCGTCGACTTAGGTGGATGAGTCTAGCAGAAGCATTCATAATAGATTGGAGGGAGGAGAGGCTGTGTTTTGGAAGGCCATTTAAGAGTAGATTGCAATAATCAATGCGTGACAGGATGAGGAATGAATAAGTATTTTTGTAGTATTTTGAGTAAGAAGGGACGAATTCTGGAAATGTTGCGTAGGTGTGAACGGCAGGATTTGGTCATGTTCTAGTTTTCTACTTAAGCATCTAGCTTGAATGTGCTCATCTTGGTGACTAACTGGCTCAGATAATAGGGCATATTTATCAAGCTCCGTATGGAACTTGGTGCCCCGTGTTTCTGGCGAGCCTTGAGCCGGAAAGAGAAGTTATGAAGCAGCGGTCTAAAGACCGCTGCTCCATAACCTGTCATCCTGCTCTGAGGTGGTGGACAGAAATCGACAGGAATAAACCCGATCGAATATGATCAAGTTGATTGACACCCCCTGTTAGTGGCCGATTGGTCACGAATCTGCAGGGGGTGGTATTGCACCAGCAGTTCACAAGAAGTGCTGGTGCAATGATAATTGCCGAGAGAGTATGCTGTCGGCATTTAACAATATTTTCATAGTTAAAAGACGAACGCACAGACTTGTAATCTAGCTGTAAATTTGTTATGAAAATCAGATATTCATTTAGTTTTAACAAAAAGAATATCCAAATTATTGCACCAACAAAATTTAAAGAAAATGAAAAAATACTAATACAATTTGCCAGTATTCCGTAGTTTCCTTTGTTTTGTTTTTTAGGGGTTAATACTTACCTTTAGTGCAAACACTGGGAGCCGTAATGCACTAAGCCGCCTGTTAGTAAGGGCTCTGTGAAGAAGAGGACTGGTTTAGCGCGGCTCTCCAGTGCACTAAAGTTAAGTATAGGCTACAGGTGAACTTTTTAACCTGTAGCTTTTGAAAATTTTAATTTGTTTTAATGAAAACAAGTGTAAATGTTTATCACATATTCAATATTCGTTTAGTTTAAAACAAAATGAATATTGAATAGTGCAGCCAACAGATATTCTGGGAAACAAATTTCCCTGAATACTCGTTAGGAAAAATTTGCAGAAAACAAATTTGTATTTGCTGCACAGGTCTTCTCTCACCTAACACCTCCCATCTCCCTGATCCCACCCAAACAGCTCTCTTCTCTCCCTAACCCCATTGATCACCACCATCTTAGGTACTAGCATCCAGTTTTAGGGTTGTTTTTTAATATTGATTTATTATTTTCTTTATTGTATTGTCAATCAGCCCCAATGCATCTGGTTCCGCACGACCCTTCAGGCTTGCCCGAAACAGGAGTTAAGATGCAGCGGTCTTAAGACTGCTGCTCCTTAACTCGTCTGCCGCCTCTGAGGCAGCGGACAGCAATCAGCCCAATCGAATACAATCAGGTTGATTGACACCCCCTGCTAGTGGCCAATTGGCTGTGAATCTGCAGGGGGCGGTATTGCACAAGCATTTCACAAGAAATGCTTGTGCAATGATAAATGCCGACAGCGTATGCTGTCTGCATTTATCGATGTAGGGTGGACATGATCCATTACAGTGGATCATGTCCGCCCTAACATGATAAATCGGCCCCACAGTCTTGAGACTGATTCTTCCTAACCCTTCAGCCACCCAAAGAGGGTGATTGACAAACTCTACTCTCACTCACTTGGTTTTGTGAGAGCTGGGGAGGGACTGCACAATCAAGTGCTCATACAATAAAACTGTAGGTGGTGAGTGCTGCTTTGCAGGTCCCCAGTGCAGGTGAACACGCTCTCTAGCTGGGACACACCCCTTGAAAATATTATTTTCTTCGCTGCTATGATCCATTATGTACAGATGAGCTCCTGTACTGATCAACTAATAATTGAGTAAAATGTAGCAGTGTTAAGCTTATGAAACCTGTTATTTGCACTTCACAACATTATATACATTGGAAAAAAACACACTTTTAAGATTTAAATAACCAGAAAATTGGGGGGGAAAACAACAAAAATATTTACATTCCCAGGTTAAATATTTTATGGAGAATTCAGTTTAAGATGGATATCCCAGTAAGATAAACATTCAGGTATTTTTAATAGTCAAAGTAATATTCAGGGTCCCTGAAACAATTTTCTAACATAGTATATTTATAGTTATATTAATATTAATATAGAGTTATATTTCAAGGGACATAAACCCCAAATCTTTCTTTCATGACTCAGATAAAGCTTACAATTTTACACAACTTTCCTATTTACTTCTATTAACAGATTGTCTTTGTTTTCTTGGTGTCATTTATTGAAAAGCACGAAGGTAAGCTCAGAAGCACTTTATGAATGTGTCTGCAGCAGTATATGGCAACAGTTTTGCAAGAATGTAATACATTAGCAGGAACACTAGAGGGCAGCACTTTTTCCTGCCATGTAGTGGTCTAAACATATGCACGCTGCCTATCTAGATATCTAGATATAACAAAGCAAATTTGATAATAGAAGTAAAATTAAAACTTTTTTTTAAATTATATGCTCTGTCTGAATCATGAAAAAAAAGAACAATTTGGATTTCTTGTCCCTTTAAATAACATTCCAAATGCACAAGCATACTCATTTAGAATTAGTATAAACTATACTGATAAATATGTTACCTGAATATTTCACTAGAAAAAAATGCTAGAGTGTACACAATTCCAATGCTGTTGATTGACTAGTTCTAGCCAAAAAACATCAATTTCCATTAAACTAATCCATCTTATTCTATAGCCAGCACAATATTGCAGTTGTTGTGAAAAAAATCCAGATGCCATTATCAGGCTTTCAATCAACGGCTTAACACGGCAGGGTAACTTGCTTTATCTTAATAGCTAGATTGTGACTGGCAAGAGCAATAATACAGAGATAAGACTGGATTCATATTGTTCTGCCTGACAGCATTCAAGGCACTGCTCGTTTTTTTATTTTATTTTATTCTGGATAGAGACCCAATCAATTTTTTTTTATTTCTTCTACAAAATGACTTGTGGCAGTGCTTGCTGATAATGATATAATATACATTTTATAGGTACAAACCATTTACTTTTTAGGATGGTTGAAAATAAAGACATCAAAAGTCAACATGTGTTCTTATTTCAGTAAAAATCTGTTGTAAATATGACTGAATAATTAACTGCATGTAATAAAGTAAAAACATTTCCAACTAATGAAGATATGAGAATTGAAGTTATGATAAGAAGAGCATTTGAAACAATAGTTAATTACAATGATTCTACTAATTACTTAATTATTTAATTAACTAATTAATTAATTTGAAAATGATAACAAGAGTTTACAATAGTGTTTTCATAGCGCTCTATGATCTAAAGGTCTCTGGGCTGGAGAGATTATTAAGGTATGCTCTTCTATTTCCCTGGTGGTATGATCTAAAGCCACTTTTTACCCTGTAAACAGGGTATCTCATCAAGGGGCGTATACTGCATTTTCATATGGGAAGGAGATGTGGACATTACAAAAGTGCACAATCAAATTTGTATTTAAAAAAACGTACAAAATAAATAATTTAACGATTCACAAGAATACACAGGAAATAAATGTATTGTTAAGATGCATCGAAAATCGTAACAAAATTGTTCACCAAAAAATAGTATTTTAACAAAAACATAAAATTTGTGTAAATTACACAGGGATAAATCATATTAAATATGCACAGTGTAAATCTTAATTTAAGTACACTGGATGTATAATAAACAAAGCATAATTGTTTTTTCGTAAAATGGGCTGAACATGGGAGTTTCATCGGCGTGTATGAAATTGTCTCTCTAATCCCAGCTTAATTCTGTAAAGATCTTTTCTCAAAACACTCAAAATAAATACCCCAATAGAAAAATACATGCATACAAAAAAAAATAGGCATTATATGTTACTATACACAGAAATATGTGATTTATATTGGCTGCAGCATTTAATTTGTAAAGGGCCCCCTTGCTCACTGCTAACTCTGTCCTACATAGCAAAGTTTTCCTTTCCAGCGAGCTCCATTACTTTCTATAGGAGACTTCTCTACATTCACAGGGACTGCACCTTTTTACGAAAATTCCACCAGGGCAGCCTCTGCGAGGTTTGGTGAGAAAAACCATATCTGATCTGGTAGAGTTTAGATCATCTGTCCCATAGGGGTGCTACATTAAAGATGTGCTACCCATTCATTTTATCTATTTATTTTGTTGTATCACCTATCAATGTAGTTAATTTTTTTTAAAGCACAAATATTGGGCCCTGTTTTTAAATGGCCCTGGCTGCAAACAGCAAGCAGGAACTAGCAATTGAAGTTGGAAACTAGAGTGAGAACTGCAAACTCCATTTAAAAACAACCCATTGAAAGGTAATCCTAACTATACACCTGCACAATGCTCTTCATGCCTTACCTGTTCTTTCTATCTGCCTTTCTCCTAAAAGTCACTGCATGTTCCTAAAACAATACTAACAATAGCACCCACGCAATCCATATCTCACCCTCGCTCATCTCATCCCCTATGGTGTTCTCCCACAAACTACTATGTATCCTTAGAAACCTTTCCCCATCTAATTAATCTAATTCTCCTGTCTCCAATCTTTCACATTCTTACAAGTCTCACTCTCACCTTCTCTTACACTCCTGTTTGCTGCTGTTAACATCTCTCCAAACCCTGGCCCTGTGAAATTTACCAAACTTCCAAACTCTGGCTCAATCATCCACATTATAAACTCTAGATCATACAATTTTAACAATTATATTTCTATTAACTCACACCACGTATCCCCTTTCTTTTCCTGTGCTCTCTAGAAAACTTGCTTTGTCTGCAACAAATTTACAGCCTTCCCCAACTTGTTTATTTCTAATGCTTTCAACCTTTTAGCAATTACCTAAACATATCTTCTTTCGACATTGCTTCCATTGCTGCTGTCACACATGGTGGTCTTAACTTTAGCAATACCATTAGGCCAGGTGAGAGACATGGTGGTGGTGTTGGATCCTGCTCTCCCCTCCTGCACCATTCAGTACCTGGCTCTGCTAAAATCTCTCTCCTAGTTTGTTCCTTACTGTCTTCCTTACACCTCACCACCTGCCCGCTTGACCCTATCCCTTCCCATATAATACCTTCTCTGTCTTCCAGCCTCACTCCTGCTCGTACTCATATCTTCAACATATCCCTTTCTGCTGGTTCATTCCCATCTTCTTTCAAACATGCAAAGGTTACTCCAATGCTCAAAAAAGCCCTCCTTGGGCCCTAATTCTCCTGCAAAATACCACCCCATAGCACTGCTTCCACTAACATTAAAACTCCTTGAAAAAACCGCCTAACCCACTTCGTTTCCTCCAACTCTTTTATTGACCCCCATGCAACCTGGCTTATGTCCCCAACACTCAACTGAAACTGCCCTAATGACGGTTACTAATGATCTTCTTTCAGCTAAAAATAAAGGCCCCTACTCTATACTTATCTTACTTTACCTCTCAGCTGCCTTTTATACAGTTTACCACCCCTCCTTCTACAGACCCTCAGCTCTCTTGGTCTCTGTAACACTTCTTTCTTTTGGATCCACTCTTATCTTTCTAACAGGTCCTTTTATATGTTATATGCTGGCGACTCCTCTTTAATGCCTCTGTAGGCTGGAGTACATCAATGATCAGTCCTGGATCGTCTACTCTTCTCCATATATACTTCTTCATTGGGTAAGCTTATCAACAGCTTTGGTTTTATATATCACCTCTATGCTGATGACATTCAAATCTACCTCTCCACCCCTGCTGTCTTTTCCTCTGCCCTTTCTGACATTAGCGACTGCTTATCTGGAATTTCTTCTGGGGTGGCCTCTCACCAGCTACATATTAACATGTTCAAGACTGAGCTTGTTCTAATCCCCTCCTCCAGCTCTACTCCAATTTCTGATTTTTTCTATCACTGTCAATGCCATCACTATCTCCCCAGCATTCAAATTCAGCTGCCTCTGAGTTACGCTTGACTTCAATCTGCCTTCATCCCCTACATTCATACAAACTGGATATTATAACTATATAAAATTATACTGATCCAATAAGAGGTGCTTATGAGGCAAAAAAGCGATTATTTATACCACATATATTAGTATGTGAAAAAACACCATAAAGGGTAGACTCAATAGTATATACAATGAATACTTAAAGTTCCAGATATACAGTCACAAAGACTGGGTAATTCAATCTTCTCTAATAGAATAGTAGTCCACAAGACAATAAGCTTGATGGCAGCACTCGTTCTTCACACAAACAATGTGTAAGCACTATAGAGGGAGGGTAAAATGAAAGAGGTGCCTCATGTGCATATCAGTCTGAATCAGTCGTTTCAATTAATGTAATTCAAAACAGGGTACTCACATTTAGAAAAAGCAATCTCTTATGCCAATAGGTGCATGCTGGATTTTATACAGCAATTCGGCTAGCTGAACTCCAGTATTGCTGGAACACTGGATCCTCAGGGTTTTAGAACAGGGAGAGGTGACTTTCATTGGTAGCATAGACTTTAAAACTCAGATTTACACAGTCCAACAAGTGTTAGATAAAAAAAATCCAAATACATTTATTTGAGTTTAAAACATCAAAAAAGACATTCTTGGTATATACTGTGACATCCAAGTATTAAAATTTAAAACATATGCAACGCGTTTCTCAGTAAACACCGTTTCATCAGGCTTACTAAGTCTATCTATTTGTAACTATAAATATGGCTACGCTACCCAAAACACACCACCTTCCCCTGAGTCACAGACCAATCATTACTTTTCATCTCAAAAATATTATGTGAATGCACCTGGGGTATTTGTACATGAAATTAGTAAAAAGCTTCCCCTACATACCCTACATTCAACCAGTCTCTTCATCCTGCTGCAACCACCTACACATTATTGTCAACAATTGCCAGTTTCTGAGTGCTGACATCACTAAGCAACTAGTCCACTTTCTTATAATTTCCCGAATTGACTACTGCAATAACCTACTCACTGGCCTTCTTCTCTTCTGCCTTTCCTCCCTTCAATCCATCATAAATGCCTCTGCCAAGCTAATCCAGCTTTCACATCGCTATGTATCTACTGCACCTCTCTTCGAGCTCCTTCACTGGCTCCCCATTCACAACATAATTAAATTCAAAATTATTTCCCTGACCTACAGAGCCCTTACCAATGACGATCCCCACTACCTGTCCTCACTATTAAACAAATATACTCCAACCCACCACTAAGATCTAATAATAACCTTCTTCTTGTATCTTCTATTATAACCTTTTCCTATGCTAGACTGCAGAACTTATCTCATGTGGTACCTTCCCTAGAATGCTCTTTCTCAGACTTTCCCCTAATTTGCCTTCTTTTCAATGCTCCCTAAAGACATGTTGATTATGGAAGCCTACCATCTAATTCAGTAACACATGAATTCCACTTACATAATAATTGCCCTCATCATACTCTGTATTAACATAATTCTCACCCTTGCAGTCCTCACCTACAGATTTTCACCCTCTTATTCCTATAGAGTGTAAGTTCCCATGGGAATAGGGCCCTCATCATTGTTTTATTTACATCAATTGTACCCATGGATAGCTCTGTGGAATATGTTGGTGCATAATAAATAAATTATAATAATAATAGTAATAATAGGTATTTTTTGGATACAAA